>NC_143027.1:73302500-73602500 GCF_057628025.1 Oncorhynchus mykiss | reverse complement strand
GACTAGGCTTGTTTATTATGAGTGAGATATGGGTACAGAGATTTGAGATGGGTACATAATACTGATAAGCCCTCATAAAGCTGCATCTGATAGGACAGAGGGTTGTTTTCCCACTACAGGAAGTAGGACAGTCTATGAGCTTACGGGTGGCTGTAGAAGAGATGCACAGAGAGTCAGGGGTCAGTTATGGCCAGTCCGCCATGTCGTGAGTAAAAACCATGACTGGGACCCAGGACAGGGCCTCTCCTTACCACCTCAGATCAAACACACACCCCCCTGTGTCCTCCACCTAGCACCCAACCACCCACGTTGTTCTTATTCCACTTTCATTTACTAGTAGTAATAGCAGGTATGACATGTATCCTACTTTACATGACAGCTCTTGTTACAGATTCATCTCCCTCCATCTGCTGTAGTAGCGCTCCATGTATTTGCATTAGTGGTGTTTCTCCAGATGGTAAGCTTTGCAGAGGGTGATATGTCAGGAGGAATAAGGCTTCTCCTTGGCAGCGTGTCAGAAACGCAGCACCATTACCGTTTTAGGCCACCAGTCACACAACACAGACAGTGGAAATGTTATTACCTCAGCAGGCAGCTCCTCATAAATAAGAGCTAATGGACGTCACTCTTCTGCTCCCAGCCCCAAGGCCCAGGGCAGACAGACAGGCAGGCCTCCCCCACATAGACCTAGCCCAGCCGCCCACCGGCCTCATAAGCCCTTACGTTCCCGTTGAGGGAAGTGGATATGGCTTGAGCTAAATCAAACAAAGAAGTGAGGCTCTCAAGTCCCTTTTAGTCATGTTTAAATCCAGAAACAATTAGCTTGATTGCCATCAGGGCTGTTTGTTGTAGTAAGACAGCTAAGACTCTCAGGTCTTCAACTTGGCCACTTTAAATTGCATCTGGAATCAGGTTGAGGAGAGGATAAAGGAACATGTTGCAGTTATACATACCAAACATTTATGAAACACACTTGTTAGACGGCTGTTAACTTGGTGTGCGCTTGCTTGTGCCAACTAAACATTCTCGTTCATTTGTGTTTATTGAGACAAACTGGTGCCGAGTACATATTAGGAGCCATAACCAGTGATCCGGTCTCTCTTAGCAGCCACAGAACAGCAGCTGAGCCTCCCACTAGTCCCCACTGCCATTTCTTTCTACCTACCCCTTGAAAACTGATTACAGATCAGCTCTCCATATCCCATCTGGAACCTTAACCATTAACCTAAACCACAAGATAGGCCCGGGACCAGTTGTTAAGGGCATAATGAGGCCACACGCCTGCTCACCCACTGTCATCAGCACAGATGGGGAGTCATTCATGCTGCACTCCTCACCTGTTGAGAGGGGTTGTTCCCTTCCCTTCCCTTCCCTTCCCTTCCCTTCCCTTCCCTTCCCTTCCCTTCTCTCCTCTCCTCTCCTCTCTCCCCCTGTTGGACAGCAGGTGCCCAGCAGTAATGAGTCAGTCTCAGCTCAGCCTCAGCTCAGCCTCAGCTGTCTGCAGACAGCCAGAAGCCTGCCCAGACAGTGCCAACTGTCAGCCAGCCCAGAACCTGCCTAAGCCTAGCCAAGGCCCCAGGGTAGGGCAGCCAGTGATGGGACGTCCCAGAACCAGGCTCTCAGTGACACACCATTAGTCTGCCTGACCGTCCCCATCCCCCTAGGAACAGACTCAGGGATTTTAGTCCCAGGAGTGGACATACACGTTCTAACAGACAAGCCTTTGGTTTGGTCAGCTAGCAGCAAATCAAATTTTATTTGTCACATACACATGGTTAGCAGATGTTAATGCGAGTGTAGCAAAATGCTTGTGCTTCTAGTTCCGACAATGCAGTAAAAACCAACGAGTAATCTAACCTAACAATTCACAACAACTACCTTATACACACAAGTGTAAAGGGATGAAGAATATGTACATAAAGATATATGAATGAGTGATGGTACAGAACGGCATAGGCAAGATGCAGTAGATGGTATCGAGTACAGTATATACATATGAGATGAGTAATGTAGGGTATGTAAACATTATATTAAGTGCTTTTTTAAACTAAGTGTTTTTTTTGTTATTTTTGTTATTTCTTACATTGGTACCCCAGGTAATCTTAGGTTTTAATACATACAGTCGGGAGGAACTACTGGATATAAGCGGTAACGTCAACTCACCATCATTACGACCAGGAATACAACTTTCCCGAAGCGGATACTGTGTTTTGCCCACCACCTAGGACAATGGATCGGATTCCAGCTGGCGAACCAAAACAACGATGCCGTAAAGGGGGCAGACGAAGTAGTCTTCTGGTCAGGCTCCGGAGACGGGCACATCGCGCACCGCTCCCGAGCATACTAATGTCCAGTCCAGTCTCTTGACAACAAGGTTGATGAAATCCGAGCAAGGGTAGCATTCCAGAGAGACATAAGTGACTGTAAAGTTCTTTGCTTCACGGAAACATGGCTCACACGAGACACGCTATCGGAGTCGGTACAGCCAGCTGGTTTCATCACGCATCGCGCTGACAGAAACTAGAATATGCCTAGAGTATGCCTTATGATTAACAAGACGTGGTGTGATCATAACAACATACAGGAACTCAAGTCCTTCTGTTCACCTGTCGTAGAATTCCTCACAATCAAATGTCGACCGCATTATCTACCAAGATAATTCTCTTCGATTATAATCACAGCCACATATATTCCCCCCCAAGCAGACACATCGATGGCCCTGAACAAACTTTATTTGACTCTATGTAAACTGGAAACCACATATCCTGAGGCTGCATTCATTGTAGCTGGGGATTTTAACAAGGCTAATCTGAAAACAAGACTTGCTAAATTCTATCAGCATATCGATTGTGCTACCAGGGCTGGTAAAACTCTGGATCATTGTTATTCTAACTTCCACAACGCATATAAGGCCCTCCCCCGCCCTCCTTTCAGAAAAGCTGACCACGACTCCATTTTGTTGCTCCCAGCCTATAGACAGAGACTAAAACAGGAAACTCCCGCGCCCAGGTCTGTTCAACGCTGGTTCAACCAATCTGATTCCACGCTTCAAGATTGCTTCGATCACGTGGATTTGGGATATGTTCCGCATTGAGTCAAACAACAACATTGATGAATACGCTGATTCGGTGAGCGGGTTTATTAGTAAGTGCATCGGCGATGTCGTACCCACAGCAACTATTAAAACATTCCCAAACCAGAAACCGTGGATTAATGGCAGAATTTGCGCGAAACTGAAAGCACGAACCACTGCTTTTAACCAGGGCAAGGTGACCGGAAACATGACCGAATACAAACAGTGTAGCTATTCCCTTTGCAAGGCAATCAAACAAGCTAAGCATCAAGCATCGGTATAGAGACAAAGTAGAGTTGCAATTCAACGGCTCAATCACAGATTACAAAAAGAAAACCAGCCCCGTCGCGGACCAGGATGTCTTGCTCCCAGACAGACTAACCAACTTCTTTGCTCGCTTTGAGGACAATACAGTGCCACTGACACGGCCCGCTACCAAAACCTGCGGGCTCTCCTTCACTGCAGCCGACGTGACCAAAACAATTAAACGTGTTAACCCTCGCAAGGCTGCAGGCCCAGACGGCATCCCCAGCCGCGTCCTCAGAGCATGCGCAGACCAGCTGGCTGGTGTGTTTACGGACATATTCAATCAATCCTTATCCCAGTCTGCTGTTCCCACATGCTTCAAGAGGGCCACCATTGTTCCTGTTCCCAAGACAGCTAAGGTAACTGAGCTAAACGACTACCGCCCCGTAGCACTCACTTCCGTCATCATGAAGTGCTTTGAGAGACTAGTCAGATCGGAGATTCATATAACAACAAGATGACTATGGGAAAATGCCATGCTGTGAAGCTCCTCACTTCTCTAGCTCTACACAGACATTGATTTTCTAACACCCACATGGGAAACAGACTGTAGAGAGGCACGGTGAAATCCCTCTCTGTATGTCTAGATGGGAAATAACAGTGATGCAGGAGTGACATGGCACTCTCTCTACAATACCCACAGTGAAAAATAACTTCTATAGACACATGATAATGAGGGACAAATGGATTCTGCGAAACAATACCAAAACAAATTGACTAAGGAGTATCCTCTGTGCCTAGTATAAAAGCCTTTTAGTCAGATTGGCTGCATGGGGTTGAGAGATATGGGGGCATGAGCTTCACAGCATGGCATTTCGCCATAGATATCTTGTTGTTATTTGAATCTTCGATGTGAGGAATGATCCGGTCACAGTGAAACATGCCTCAGCAGTGGAATGAATAGAGAAGGAGATTATCAAAGACAACACGTGCAGCTTCCCAAGTACCCACACTTGTCTTCTCTCTGTCAGTATCTCTCACCTGGGTGACAGGCAGCCAGGAGGGACCAACAGCCTGAGATGATCTATGATTCTGACAGGAGGTGCATTTAACAAGCCTAACTCGATGTGATAAGCAAACTATTAATAATTCAATTAACAGACTGCACAAGAGTCGGGAAGAGGACTGTCTGGAGTGAGTAATGATTTGAGTAAACACAGGTTTAGATTTTAGTCAAATTGCAGTGTTGGGCTGGAGGGAGTATGTTTCAGCATGCTCTGCAGTATTGCCTCTGACACTGCAGCATACATTACATTAGTTCTCAACAGCACACATAAAGCAAGCAAACATCAGAAGGAATGCTAGGAATTCCTCCTATTGTGATCAGTGAGTATCATGATTAGCCATGTCTACATTTGTTCAGATAGGGACCGATCCAATTATTGTTTTGACGATTGCTGTGCCTTTTTAATGCCCGTTTGGGATTGTATCTTTCCGTAATGCAAACCGTTACTCATATACTGGGGGACCAAACTGAACAACCCTACATCAAGGCTCTAGCATCTTTTATTTTTTAAACAACAAAGAGAGCTTGATCCAGTGAATTCCTGAAACAGTCATTATGCCTAATCCACAGTGACATTGTCCCAGACTGCTGTACTCAGAGGTTGGGGAGAGAAAATGAAATCAAAACAAACAGGAGGGATAATAGAATCTGTGGGTTCTTCTCCTTTAACTGCCACTGCTAACTGCCACTGCTGTTTGTTGTTGCGAGCCATCCGTTACACGATGACTCCAGGCCACAGTTGTCTCAGACACTCAGAAACACAGTCAGTCATGAATAGGGTGCCATTTGGGACCCAGATCAGATCTATCCAAATCAAACAAACAGAACCAGTATAATGTGCTGTCGTGAGATCAGGGACCAGACTGACTGGAATGCTGTGGTACTGTTGACACAAGGCATTTTAGGCAGATCAGATCATGATTTTGCAAGATGATAGTCAAATGTTATGGCAACAATAGCCTGTGGCTAGTATGGACAACTATGGCCTCTACGGACAGATTTGAGAAGAAAACAAAAGCCATGTCTAATTTAATGTTTCTCAAAACCAACCCACTCAGGGTCATCCCCACTGAGCGCAAATTAAACACGTCAATATATCATATAACTATGACTAAACGAATGGGCTGCAATAGCTGCAGTATAGCAAACCAAACAGCCTGGCAGATCTGACACAAATGTATGTTGAGAGTAAATAAAAGGGAGAGACATATAGGGAGACAGACAGACAAATATTTTATGTTCTAACAGATCAAGAGAGGGGGGGGGGGGTGAGACCAATTGCCTCTCTCTGGATCAGGCAGAAGCCAAGGGCTCTTGGAGTCTCAAGGCTGACTGACAGCCATTCACATCATACCATAGAGTCTAGACCAGGGATGGGCAACTCCAGTCCTCGGAGGCCTGATTAATGTCACACTTTTGCCCCAACCCCAGCTAACATACCCAGTTCCAATAATCAACTAATCATCATCTTCAGATTACAACCCAATTAGTTTAAATCAGCTGTGTTTGCTAGGGAAGGGGGAAAAGTGTGACACAACTCCGGCCCCCGGAGGCAATAAATAGGCCATGGTGGCGAAGTAATTACAATATACCAATTAAACACTGGAGTGATAGATGTGCAGAAGATGAATGTGCAAGTAGAGATACTGGGGTGCAAAGGAGCAAGATAAATAAATAAATAAATACAGTATGGGGATGAGGTAGTTGGATGGGCTATTTACAGATGGGCTATTTACAGATGGGCTACGTACAGGTGCAGTGATCTGTGAGCTGCTCTGTCAGCTGGTGCTTAAAGCTAGTGAGGGAGATATGAGTCTCCAGCTTCAGGATTTTTGCAGTTCTTTCCAGTCATTGGCAGCATAGAACTGAAAGGAAAGGTGGCTGAAGGAAGATCAGTAGATCAGTGGTTCCCAAACTTTTTATAGTCCCGTACCCCTTCAAACATTCCTGCAGCTGTGGCCTCCTCTAGCACCAGGGTCAGCGGACTCTCAAATGTTGTTTTTTGCCATCATTGTAAGCCTGCCACACACACACACACACACACACACACACACACACACACACACACACACACACACACACACACACACACACACACACAACAAAGAGCTCTTACAGGACCAGGGCACAAAAAATAACAATCAATAATTTTGCTCTTTATTTAACCATCTTACATATAAAACCTTATTTGTTCATCAAAAATTGTGAATAACTCACCACAGGTTAATGAGAAGGGTGTGCTTGAAAGGATACACAGAACTCTGAAATGTTGGGTTGTATTTAAGTATAAATCTTAAAATCATTTTCCACACACAGTCTGCGCCTGTATTTAGTTTTCATGCTAGTGAGGGCCGAGAATCCACTCTCACGTAGGTACAAGGTTGCATAGGACATCAGTGTCTTAACAGTGCGATTTGCCAAGGCAGGATACTCTGAGCGCAGCCCAATCCAGAAATCTGGCAGCGGCTCCTGATTAAATTCAATTTTCACAGAAATGCTTGTTGCAATTTCGATGAGGCTCTCTTGTTCAGATTTCGGTAAGTGGACTGGAGGCAGGCCATGAAAGGGATAACGAATCCAGTTGTTTGTGTCATCTGTTTCAGGAAAGTTACCTGCGTAATTGCACACCCAATTCACTTAGGTGCTTCGCTATATCACATTTGACATTGTTCGTAAGCTTGAGTTCATTTGCCCACAAAAAAATCAAACAATGATGGAAAGACCTGTGTGTTGTCCTTGTTAACGCAGACAGAGAAGAGCTCCAACTTCTTAATCATTGCCTCAATTTTATCCTGCACATTGAATATAGTTGCAGAGAGTCCCTGTAATCCTAGATTCAGATCATTCAGGCGAGAAAAACATCACCCAGATAGGCCAGTCGTGTGAGAAACTTGTCATCATGCAAGTGGTCAGACAAGTGAAAATTATAGTCAGTAAAGAAAACTTGAAGAACGTCTCTCAATTTAAAAAAACGTGTCAATACTTTTCCCGTTGATAACCAGCGCACTTCTGTATGTTGTAAAATCGTTACATGGTCTCTGCCCATATCATTGCAGAGTGTAGAAAATACACGAGAGTTCAGGGGCCTTGATTTAACAAAGGTAACCATTTTCACTGTACTGTCCAAAACGTCTTTCAAGCTGTCAGGCATTTCCTTGGCAGCAAGAGCCTCTAGGTGGATGCTGTGTACCCAAGTGGTGTAGGGAACAACTACTTGCACGTGCGTTACCACTCCACTAGGTCTCCCTGTCATGGCTTTTGCGCCATCAGTACAGATACAGGCATGAGCAGCCGCTATGTTCGGCTATAAATATAAATGGACTGTTTAAAAATGTAAATCACATTTTATTTGTCGTAGCCCCGACGCCATTGCGCGTACCCCAGTTTGGGAATACCTGCTCTAGATAGCTAATGTCCCAGGAGGGGTTGCTGCTGAGAAATCATTTTAAACCAATTCCTGTCTGGGGAAGTGCTGTGTCACATACACCCACAGCCTCACCATGTCATATACTGAACAAAAATATAAAAACGCAACATGCAACAATTACAGTTCATATAAGGAAATCAGTCAATTGAAATCAATTCATTAGGACCTAATCTATGGATTTCACATGACTGGGCAGGGGTGCAGCCATGGGTGGGCCTGGGAGGGCTTAGGCCCACCCACTGGGGAGCCAGGCCCAGCAAATCAGAATGAGTTTTTCAGCATTAAAGGGCTTTATTACTGACAGAAATACTCCTCAGTTTCATCCAATGTCCGGATGGCTGGTCTCAGACGATCCAGCAGGTGAAGAAGCCGGATTTGTAGGTCCTGGGCTGAAGTGGTTACATGTGGTCTGTGGTTGTGAGGCCCTTTGGATGTACTGACAAATTCTCTAAAATTACGTTGGAGGCGGCTTATGGTAGAGAAATTAACATTCAATTCTCTGGCATCAGGTTTGATGGACTTTCCTGCAGTCAGCATGCCAATTGCACGCTCCCTCAAAACTTGAGACATCTGTGACATTGTAGCATCTGTGGCACTGCACATTTTAGAGTGGCCTTTTATTGTCATCAGCCAAGGTGAATCTGTGTAATGATCGTGCTGTTTAAATCAGCTACTTGATTTACCACACCTGTCAAGTGGATGGATTATCTTGCCACGGGAGAAATGCTCCCTAACAGGGATGTAAACAAATGTGTGCACCAAAATTGAGAGAAATAAGCTTTTTGTGTGTATGGAACATTTCTGGGATCTTTTATTTCAGCTCATGAAACATGGAACCAACACTCTACATGCTGCGTTGATATTTGTGTTCAGTATAGATCAGGGGTAGACAACCCTGGTCCTGGAGGACCACAGGAATTTCATGTATTTGAAAAATAGGTGTGTTGAATTTAGGCACTGAACTGTTTAATTAGCTCAATTGGTCAGGTTGTCTTGCCGTACATGCAGGACTACAAGAACAGAGCTGTCTACCCCTGTCATAGATGATAGAGGTCTGAGAGGGGCCCATGTGAACAGTCAACCAAGTCAAAGCTCAATATGTGAGAAAGTTACAGTTACAGACCAAAGTTCACACAAGCAGATTGTGTTAAAGATGATGTGACACACATTACTTTTCCTCTTGTCACTCTTTGATATTCCCTGTTTCAATGTGACTCTATGGATCGGGCCAAATGAGAGGAGGCTGGTAAGCATAAGCGACAGATCCTACAGCAGATGTCATTTGTGTGAGCTTGGAGATGGGAGGCATATGTTCCCTGTGTCCGTGCAGACCATGAACATTTACACAGCCCCAGGCCAGGCAGCCGTATTCTAATCTGTTCCTGTTCATGGTGGGAAGTGATTATCTGAACAGAAACACATGCACTCTCTGGATCCTCTCCCCTGCTGTCCCTGAGAACATAGAGAATCACAGTCACTGTATGCTAAACCCACAGATGAACTGGAAATAGTTTTTTACTGTGACTGCATGAAAAAGGGGATAGAAATAGAATCTGAATTCTACCCGAAGAAATTCACTGGCTTAGTGGAAACGACAACTCTTATCCTCTGCAGGGTGAGAGGTAGAATCTTTTTGACTAACTGTCACCCCAGTCTCATTTTTGTGTGTGTGTGTGTGTGTGTGTGTGTGTGTGTGTGTCAGCTCATGCCCTGCCAGACATGGTTTCTACAAGCAGTTGATTCAGGTAAACAGGATACCTAAAGTAGAGGCAGGGCCTTTGAAAAGCCACAGGAGTAAATACATGCCCTGATGTGAGACCAAAGGGGAGAGAGAGAGAGACAGAGAGAGAGAGAGAGGAGGCCCTGTGGTGAATCGAGGGGGAGGGGTAAACACATACCTACTGCTTTTCTCTAACCATCACTTGTTTCCCTCAACACCTGTCTATCATCTCATCTCCTCTATGAATAGCGATGACCATGTTAGAGCAACAACAAAAACCCTTTGCTGTGGCACTCAAGTATAGTGAAACTCAACAGGGAGGAACATTCCACCTGACCATACATTATCAACATTAATATCCATAAAATATCCAGTAATATAGTCTCTGTCTAAGACTCAGGGTCAATTAGACACTGATAATAGTCGTGATGAGAAGACTTGCCTTCAGTGGAATCCTTCTGTAATGCAGTTTATTCACTAGGAGCCAATGGAAAGGCCTGCCCTCAGTGAACGTGGACCACACCACCCACTAGCGGCATTCACGGGTCACGGGTCCATCCCAACCTGAATCCCGAGACCCTAACCTGAATACCCGAGACCCGACCAGGTCCAAAGTTCAAATTTTTTCCTCGGGTGGGTCCTGTTTGATTGTCAGTGGGTCTCAGGTCTATGTAACTACAGCTGATAGACCAGAGTCCACCAGACCACTGCTTTGCATAGGCTATAGTATATTTGTTTTACGCTAATAAAGGTGAATTTCTTAACTTATAGAAGGCCTAGCCAACATTTAAAGATGTATTTGTTAACCAGAAGAGCAATTTGGCACATTTTTTTGTCACTCGGTTCCAATCGGGTCTGGTCTAGACCCGGACCTGTTAGGGTACGATTGTCCTCGGGTCTGTTCTGGTCTGAACCCGGGAAGATCTCTCCTACCCACTGCAAGCAGATGGGCGGGGGTGTCCTGTCCATTCAAATCCCAGTCCCATTATTATTTATCTTTACATTTTTGTCATTTAGCAGACTTACAGACTTAAAATTAATGCATTAATCTTAACCCTAAAATCACCAACAGGGGTCAAAAATGTATTATATGTTGTATACTAGTGGTGCATGGCTAAGCTGAAAATGTGGACTCAATAGTAACATTTGTGATAAAAGCACCAATTTTGGCACAGGTGTAGATGTATGTACCCTGAAAAGATATACAGTGCATTCGGAAAGCATTTGGAAAGTATTCAGACTCCTTGACTTTTTCCACATTTTGTTACGTTACAGCCTTATTCTAAATTGTATTAAATCCTATTTTTTCTCATCAATATACACACAATGCACCATTATGACAAAGCAATAACAGTTTATTTTTGCAAATGTATAAAATAACAAAACTGAAATGTCACATTTACATAAATATTCAGACCCTTTACTCAGTACTTTGTTGAAGCACCCTGGGCAGTGCTTACAGCCACAAGTCTTGTTGGATATGACTCTACAAGCTTGGCACACCTGTATTTGGGGAATTTCTCCCATTCTTTCTGCAGATCCTCTTCAGCTCTGTCAGGTTGGATGGGGAGCGTCGCTGCACAGCTATTTTCAGGTCTCTCCAGAGATGTTAGATTGGGTTCAAGTCCGGGCTCTGTCTGGGTCACTCAAGGACATTCAGAGACCTGTCCCAAAGACACTCCTGCATTGTCTTGGCTGTGTGCTTAGGGGCGTTGTCCTGTTGGAAGGTGAACATTTGCCCCTGTCTGAGCGCTCTGGAACAGGTTTTCATCAAGGATCTCGCTGTACTTTGTTCTGTACATCTCTCCTTCGATCCTGTCTAGTCTCCCAGTCCCTGCTGCTGAAAAACATCCCCAAATGATGCTGCCACCACCATGCTTCACCGTAGAGATGTTGCCAGGTTTCCTCCAGATGTGACACTTGGCATTCAGGCCAAAGAGTTCAATCTTCGTTTTACCAAAGAATCGTGTTTCTCATGTTCTGAGAGTACTTTAGGTGTCTTTTGGCAAACTTCAAGCGGGCTGTCATGTGCCTTTTACTGAGGAGTGGCTTCCGTCTTGCCACTTTACCATAAAGGCCTGATTGGTGGAGTGCTGCAGAGATGGGAGAACCTTCCAGAAGGACAACCATCTTCACAGAGGAACTCTGGAGTTCTGTCAGAGTGACCATCGGTTCTTGGCCACCTTCCTGACCAAGGCCTTTCTCCCCCTATTGCTCAGTTTGGCCAGGCGGCCAGCTCTAGAAGATTCTTGGTGGTTCCAAACGTCTTCCATTTAAGAATTATGGAGGCCACTGTGTTCTTGGGGACCTTCAATGCTGCAGAAATGTTTTGGTGCCCTGCACCAGATCTATGCCGACACAATTTTGTCTCGGAGCTCTATGGACAGTTCGTTCATCGTCATGGCTTGGATTTTGCTCTGACATGTACTGTCAACTGTGGGACCTTATATAGACAGGTGTGTGCCATTCCAAATCATGTCCAATCAATTGAATTTACCACAGGTGGACTCAAATCATGTTGCAGAAACATCTCAAGGATGATCAATGGAAACAGGATGCACTGGAGTTCAATTTCGAGTCTCATAGCAAAGGGTCTGAATACTTATGTAAATAAGGTGTTTCTAAAAAACAGTTTTCGCTTTGTCATTATGGGGTATTGTGTGTAGATTGATGAGGGAAAAAATTATTAAATCAATTTTAGAATAAGGCTGTAACGTAACAAAATGTGGAAAAGGTCAAGGGGTCTGAATACTTTCCGAATGCACTGTAGATATGAGGCCACCGCAGATGTGGTCCCTGGGGGGGTGTGGCAGCCAGTAAAATGAATAAATAAACATTTAATTTCATTTAGATTCCAGTCAATGTCTCTATACCAAGTTGAGAGTCATCTTTCAGATGCAATTGGAAATGTGTTTATAGCCCACAGCGTTCCAAAGTTAGACCTAAACGTCTGATGACACCGGTGACCATATCGCCTATATCTCCCATCTTGGTGGCTATCTTAGGTCATACCGGTATGTCAGATTACCAGTCACATTCTGTTAAGGTCCCCAAAGCACACACATCCCTGGGTCACTCGTCTTTTCAGTTCGCTGCAGCTAGCGACTGGAAAGAGCTGCAACAAAACACTCAAACTGGACAGTTTTATCTCAACATCTTCGTTCAAAGACTCAATCATGGACACTCTTACTGACAGTTGTGGCTGCTTTGTGTGATGTATTGTTGTATCTACCTTCTTCTACCTTCGGGGCAGCAGATAGCCTAGTGGTTAGAGCGTTGGACTTGTAACTGAAAGGTTGCAAGATCGAATCCCTAAGCCGACAAGGTAAAAATCTGTCGTTCTGGTCCTGAACAAGGCAGTTAACCCACTGTTCCTAGGCCGTCATTGAAAATAAGAATTTGTTCTTAACTGACTTGCCTAGTTAAATAAAGGTCAAATAAAACTCATTCTTGCCCTTTGTGCTGTTGTCTGTTCCCAACAACGTTTCACAGAAACACAACACTTTGAATGTGTTAAAATATATGCTTATTTTGGGGCATTTAAACCATTTACTTGTGTTAGAAAAGGTTAATAAAATAAGAAGTGTTACTGTTTGACAGAAAGTGTAATTTTTCCATAATTTCCAATTGTGTAAAAAATTACCCCTTTTGGTGCTTTTAGGGGTCGAAATACATGCTTTTAGGGTGAGCTAGACGAGACAACCACATATCACAGTCATGGCAAGTACATTTTCCCTCAATAAAGTAGTTATCAGCAAAGTCCGTGCTAGTCGACACCCCTGCCCAGGGAGTGAGAATTGGCACTATGCCAGGTTCTGGTCTGTTACCCAGACAACAAAGAAGTGGTCCTCCATAAACTTTTTAAAAGAGCAGTCAGAGTTGATCTCCTGCCTTATTCTTTACCACAGGGACCACGGACAGTGAGTTTATCATTGATCTGATTGAAATGTACTATGTTATGATCAGCATTACTATGTAATAGAGGTTAATCGGAACAGCCAATTAATTAGGGCCGATTTCAAGTTTTCATAACAATCGGAAATTGTGATTTTATTTATATATATATATTACACCTTTATTTAATCTTTATTTAACTAGGCAAGTCAATTAAGAACACATTCTTATTTTCAATGACGGCCTAGTAACGGTGGGTTAACTGCCTCGTTCAGGGGCAGAACGACAGATTTTCACCTTGTCAGCTCGGGGGATCCAATTTTGCAACCTTACAGTTAACTAGTCCAACGCAATAACGACCTGCCTCTCTCTCGTTGCACTCCACAAGGAGACTGCCTGTTACGCGAATGCAGTAAGCCAAGGTAAGTTGCTAGCTAGCATTAAACTCATCTTATAAAAAACAATCAATCAATCATAATCACTAGTTAACTACACATGGTTGATGATATTACTAGATATTATCTAGCGTGTCCTGCGTTGCATATAATCTGACTGAGCATACAAGCA
Source organism: Oncorhynchus mykiss (assembly GCF_057628025.1). Classification (NCBI taxonomy): domain Eukaryota; kingdom Metazoa; phylum Chordata; class Actinopteri; order Salmoniformes; family Salmonidae; genus Oncorhynchus; species Oncorhynchus mykiss. The sequence continues at coordinate 73,588,507 of NC_143027.1, read as the reverse complement.
TACAAGTATCTAAGTATCTGACTGAGCGGAGGTAGGCAGAAGCAGGCCCGTAAACATTCATTCAAACAGCACTTTCGTGTGTTTTGCCAGCAGCTCTGCGTTGTGCGTCAAGCATTGCGCTGTTTATGACTTCAAGCCTATCAACTCCCGAGATGAGGCTGGTGTAACTGAAGTGAAATGGCTAGCTAGTTAGCACGCGTTAATAGCGTTTCAAACGTCACTCACTCTGAGCCTTGGAGTGGTTGTTTCCCTTGCTCTGCATGGGTAACGCTGCTTCGAGGTTGGCTGTTGTCGTTGTGTTTCTGGTTCGAGCCCAGTGAGGAGTGAGGAGAGGGACGGAAGCTATACTGTTACACTGGCAATACTAAAGTGCCTATAAGAACAAAGGTTAATGAAATACAAAATGGTATAGAGGGAAATAGTCCTATAATTCCTATAATAACTACAACTTAAAACTTCTTACCTGGGAATATTGAAGACTCATGTTAAAAGGAACCACCAGCTTTCATATGTTCTCATGTTCTGAGCAAGGAACTTAAACGTTAGCTTTCTTACATAGCACATATTGCACTTTTACTTTCTTCTCCAACACTTTGTTTTTGCATTATTTAAACCAAATTGAACATGTTTCATTATTTATTTGAGGCTAAATTGATTTTATTGATGTATTATATTAAGTTAAAATAAGTGTTCATTCAGTATTGTTGTAATTGTCATTATTACAAATAAATGTAAAAAAAAATATTTAAAAAATCTGCCGATTAATCGGTATCGGCTTTTTTGGTCCTCCAATAATCGGTATCTGCGTTTAAAAAAAATCATAAATCGGTCGACCTCTACTATGTAACCATGTTCTGCCTATTGAGGTACAAATGTAAGATGTTTGGACAGAAAACAAAGATAGTAGAGAAACCTGACTCCACCCAGTCTAATGATACATCTATAATAAACCTGATCTTTGCTCAGAATAACATCACATCAGTCTCTGGGTACACAGACACCAACTGCAAGACCTGCTGAATGGGTTTTATTGTGATTAGATCCCCATAGGGTTTCTATTCAAACTCAATCTAATATCAAGTTACAGACTGGAATTACATCATTCCTTATCCTTTAGGGCAGGGTTCCCAAATAGGCGGACTGCGGGCCAAATTCGGACGATTTTATTTGGCCTCCCCCCCTATGTTCTGGGCAAAGAATAAATACATTACTGTAAAATCACCAGGAAATCAGCTCAAAGTGATTTTAAATAATTTATAATGCTGTTCCGGCCCCCCAACCCTCCACTCAAGAAAACAATAGGCCCACGGCTGAATCTAATTGGGAACCCCTGCATTAGGGTAAGAGACCAGCACAGACTTGTGTCATTGAAAACCAAAATAATTTCAACGTTATCTCTTAACCCTTGAGTCTAAGCCTTTAAGAACTAAACATGATTACAATGTTGCACAAACATTGTGCTGCATCATGCACTCAAAACTATCACACAAATACATTCATAGGAATGTGTATGGTCATTATAACATGTTCATCAAATTAGAACATTTAGGTTAGAGGGAAATGTATGCATTTTCTCTCCCTCTGACAACACCCATTTGGAATTGGAAAATTACTTCTACAGGACTTTTTTGCAATGTAAGCAGGAGAGTTGTTGTTTAAGTAGCTCAGAATGAAGTGCTGTGAAAATGACTTCCCTGCTATGAGCGCAGACTGGTTCACTTCACAGGAACGCTCAGTCAATGAGCCAGCTCTGCGAGAAATCAACAGGTGACCCTCCTGGAGAACAAAACCAACAATGTTCCCTCATCACCCACCTTGGCAGCACTACCAAACACCCACACACAGCTAAATGTGTGGGGTTACCAACTCCCTCAAAGGAAATGAAAAACCAGCTCAAACCAAAATGTATCAGTGGTATATGGTATGTGATGTATCACCAAGCTAGATAGAATGCTACAACACTGACTATGTCCAAAAATAGTTTTAAAGTGTGCTGGTCATGGCAGTTTCCACACTACCTGGTACTCAGCCACCTTGTCCTGGGTGTGTGGGAATGCACACTGCTGCAAACAAACACTTTACTTAGCCCCCTGCGTCTATTTCAGAGAAATGTGCATGAAACAATCCCCCAACCCCCATCACACACACACGCACACACACACACACACACCTTGCCTGAAAATGCCCAGGAAAGAACACCCATATGCTTAATCTGTATTTATTCAATTAGAACCCAGAGCAGCAGCATTTCTCCTAAATGACCTCATCTCAGTAATCAAAACCATGCTCAGAATGAGACAGAGAGAGAGGGGGTAGAGAGAGCAAAAAAGAAAGAGAGCACTTAAGTACTCACTGTTTAGGTGTCTTTAACCTCTGATCATACTGGTCTGTATCTAATCCTTCATGACTCTATCAGGCTGGATACTGTGCTCTCCCACTGAATCACACAGCGGGGAGTCAACTCCAGCAGAAATGAAAGAGAGTCAGTGATAAGGACTAATATTAGCAGCTGTGTGTTCATGCAACACCATGCTTAACTCCTCTGTCATCCCGTCTGGCGAGAAGATAGCATTTCACTCCCACAGGTGCCATGGTTGCTAATGATAACTTCCGCAAAGGAACCATAGCAGAAATGTTGTTCATACCATCGGTCAAACAAATGAGTGACATTAGATATGGGATCAAATGGCTTGAACCCCACCACCCCACATTGAGTCATGTTTTCCATCTGTTGAATAACACTCTGTGTTATAAAACTTTTGTCAGATGACTCAATGTTATGTCACCTTTCTGCCACTCTACTCACTGGCTTGGCTTGGCTGTGTTCTTACTTCAACTACTCCCAGTGGCGATGACCTGCCTGCCCTGTCACTCTGTTATTGTAGAGTGACATCATCCTCCCTGCACTGTAAAAGGACCCTCACTTCAGCCATTGTGTGACTAGTCTAGTATACACTACAACGGTTTCAGTAACTAGGTTTCCATCCAATTGGCGACAGATTTTCATGAGAATATTCTAAAATACAGTGGTGTGTTTCCACCAAATGGACTTGTTGGAGATAAAATCAGTGCGTGACGACGTAGTGCACGCTTAAGTTTTCATGTGCCGAATAGAAATCTGAACTTCAATGTTTCCATCACATTTTCAACTCTACCTATAGTTTTGTCACAGAAAACTCTTGCATTAAATACAAAATGTGTCTACTCTGGTCTTGACATGTGCGCTCTATCCAACAGCTCACAGTGTGGGTAGACTGTGCAGGGAGGCTAGTCTATATGATGAGATTATTATGGATAAGAGCAAGAATGTTTGTATTTGTCAAAATGGCAGTCAAGCATCGATCACCAGAATAAGACCCTTGAGATTTATTGGAAAGGAGCATCAAGATCATTGTGCACTTTCACCACCCTGTGAAGTTCATAACTTATTTCATCTGTAGCCTAATAAACTGCATATTTGCGCATAAAGGTGTTTTCACCTCCATTTCTCACATTATTCATTTTGCCGACAGAAAAAGATCCCACCAAGTCGAACGAACTATTGATCTGTCGACATCTATAAAATTGTACCGAAACTTCCTGTTTCCATCACAGCTGTCGTGATTTTTTTTTATAAGGTATGACTTTACTTGCATAAAAACTGTGGATGGAAACATGGTTACTGAGCCAAAAAAGTTTTTGTTGTTGTTCATCCCACTCAAATTGGGCCAAGACCGTATGCTTAATAGGAGAGAGGCTTTACATTTCTCTATAGATTTGGATGTATCTCTGTAATCACTTTACTGTAAAAAGGGTGTCAGGTTTTTTTTCACCTGTAAATCTTATCCAATTCCATCAAGTGCACACTACCACACACAATCACACCCACAAGCCCAGCCAGTTAGGCAGGTTGCGGCTCATGTTTTCTTTTTCAAATCTAAGTGGTCCATAGAAAACTAACAGGAGTGGAGGGACTTCCTTTTCCAAAGGCGCTGATTCCGGCTGTTCCATGGTCAATAACCCAACATGACTCAGACAACACTCTCTCCCCCACCCCAACTGACCCTCCACAGATCTGGATGGGAAAGTCTGGACTCAACAGCCAGCTGCGAGGCTTTTCCCCTGGCAGCCGGCTTCTAGAAAACTCTAATAGGATGTAGGCGCTTTCCATGATGTCAACATTCTACACATTACCAAATTCATTTTTCTTTACATCCACAGACATATACAAAATAAATAAGACAAGGAATGCAGTCAACACACCAACTACATTTGACCAAAATATATATATATATTTCAAGCCTTGCTTACATTTGTATACAATCACATAGATCTCTCTATTATGTGTGAGAATACTTTGGAAAATATTTCCAAAATTAAAATGACTTGGAGCTGATTTCCTGGTGTTTTTACAGTCCTTTATGTCCAACAAGCGGGCCACCAGTTGGGGAACCCTGCTATAGACTATGCATGCAGAGCATATAGGCCGTTTATACTGCACTCATTTCTCACAGATTTGACATACTGTATATATTGGGAATTCCTTTGCATGTCAAGGGACAAATAAGAGGTTGATGCTCATCTAAAAGATATGGTTGCACATTATTATGTTATACCGCTATTCACAATGAACACAGTTGTGGTATGGTTATTATAAAGAGGAATAAAGAGTGTTGATCAAGACTGGATTGGACACATTCTGAAATGCTAAGTGCATACAAAAAAAATGGTCTTATTTCCCAAATGAATGTTCTTTAGTGAGTGCAGACTGACCTGCAAGTTTCAACTAAAGGCTCCAGAGGCACCGTTGCCATGACAAAGTAATCATCCAGAAAATATCTGTGAACTGGTGATCGCTGAGCTGCATACAGTCTTCTTCTACCACCCTATATTCTACTCATCTTGTTAACAAACAAAATGTAATAACCAGTCTATCATTATCTTGGTGTTACTGTCCTATCAGTATTATTAGTTACATATCACATGGTAATTAATCACATTACTGTCTCATTACACTGTAATAAGGCACTTGTACTGTGGTTTACTGTTTCCTATCCCTACTGGAACAAGTCAACAGTGCATATTTCCTTGTTTGGACCAAAACGCAAGGATTTGCTAAAAATACTAAAGGACTTTGAAGTGTTTATACAATACTTAGCCTACTGTTCCATTCCAAAGAAGAATAGGGTCAGAATGGCTGAACCGTGGTACAGTAATCTGATCTGACCAACAGCTTTCTGAAACCTTATTAGACCTTCAGATCACAACAAAATCCCCAAGCAGCACTTGCTGCTGACTGCCCAACTATTGTCTCAGTCACTTTAGACATGCAGCTGCCCGCCCCCAGTCGAGTCTCCTGGAATTAGGACCTGGCATTACAGACTCCTGAAGACACAAAGAGGATTCCAACGCTTGTCCACTCATTCTCAGTTACACTTTTATGAGCAGCTACACCAAGAAACTAACTGTGAATATAAAGGTTTTGATAGTGAAAGGGGAAAGACAAAGAGTTAAAAGTGTGGGCACCTATGGACAACACACTGTGTGTGTTGGAATGCCATTGACAAGACTATAAAGGACAACTGTGGCTGGGAAATGGCTGCTTGGGCCACTGGCTTTAACAACAACTGTCTTTAGCAGCAGCTGTCATTGCTCTGCAACTGTTTGAGCAACAAAGGGGATTGATCAAGATTCACACATGATATCAACGTTAGAGAAAGGCATGCATGCAGGGATATTCTCTGTAATGAATATGCTTACAGTTATGGATGTGTAGGAATTTCTTTATATCATAGTCTGATTCACTTAGATTTTTTGGATCCAAATGAATGTTAGTCTGTTGGCTAAACCGTTATTAGGCTATTCAATAGGCATATTCATTGTCTGATAATGAACATTGTTTACATGAATAAAAATGGTAGGCAAGAGATTTGTCAATACTGCACCTAATTGGGTATGATGGAAAATACGTGCAATGTGAGTTTACATAGGGGTTTGGTTTCAGATTTATGTTTTCAAGTACAGCAGGCCCAGAAATGCTGAACGACGTGTTATATTGTAGCCAACAATTATAGACTGGTGTATGTAACGCCGCAACGGGCAGGACGATCCTCCCAAATATAGCTCCAAAACAAGAGAGATGTTGACAACTCAACTTTGCAAATAAGTATTTTTAAATTTCGGTTGTACAGATTGTACGGGTAGCCGAATGTTATAATACTTAGGTTATACTGTTTTAAATCAGAGTTCAGCCTAAATCACAATTGTGAGACTATTTATTCCACAGTTACTTTCCATAGCCCAGCGAGATTACATTGCCAATTGACGTTATTCATTGTACTGACAAATATGCTTATAGTAAAAATTGTATCCAACACAATTTCAAGTATTTTTACAGAATATGTTCTGTACTAAACAGGCCTCGGCGAATTTTTGCGAGAAGAAAATGAACTAAACCCCAGCATACACTTGTGGGATCCCCATTCGCAACACCTCAGCCAGCCTCCGTCCAGATTCCCAAACATTCCGTGCAAAGTGGCTGGAGAAACCGGCGACTATTTACTAACCTGGATAAATTGTATAGTTAGGGCTGACTTTCCGACACCACCACCTCCAACCACAACCAGTCGATACTTCTCCTGCACCGAGCCGTCCTTCCACCCTGCCATCGAGGACACACTTCTGCACTCGCCGCCTTCTGAACACCAGTAGTGAGGAGACACCCACTTTTCAGTGAAAGGCCTTCAGTTGAAAAATGGAACGAAGGAAAATCGCGAACCTATTAGACTGAAATGATAACTGCGTCTACAATCTGTTCCAGACTAGAGGAATTAACAGTGCTGCTCACTGACCTACGGCCGACCGAGTCCATACGCCCTCAACAGCGTTGCTAACCACTGCGTTTTTAAGATGTGAAACGGTAATCAGTTAGTCCAATACAAATGTCCGTCGCTAGGGGCACTTTACTTCTCACGAGTAGCATCGACTAGAGGGGTATTTAAATATTACCATTGTAGAATACTCACTTTACGACCTATGTTCCTGTCATGTAGGGCTTACCATTGTTTTCGTTATGTGCTGTGCAAACAAGAACATTTATAAGCATTCATTTTGGCCGTGCACAGACTATCCTCAGTAGGCTACAATTAGGTCATGCAGTATTAATGTCCATGTTAATGTAATTAACAGTATCCACCATCCAGCCCACACATGGATGGATGGTAATTGTAATGGATTTCATACTTGCAGCTATCATTAATCCCTGATTGTCTGGATGATCAATAAACCTATCTTCCAAGTAGCACATCATTGTTAGTGGGAAAGACAAGTTTAGTCTGGCCTGGAAGGATGGCTTTTGGCAAATTTCCATTTATTACCTTAAAAAATGGGAAGATATGCTGCAGCTTGACACTGTCTGTTTTCCACAGCTGTGAAGCGCTGTCCTCACAGACACCTTTCGCCAATATCAAGGCCCCCAGAGTGAGAGCTTTCCCACAAAGGCATTTTGTCCACATATTTATGTTCTTAATTCCATTATTTTACTTTGATTTGTGTGTATTGGGTATATGTTGTGAAATTGTTTGATATTACTTGTTAGATATTGCTTCACTGTCGGGAACTAGAAACACAAGCATTTTGCTACACCCGCAATAACATCTGTCAAACACGTGTATGTGAATAATTACATGTGATTTGATTTCAAGTGTGTGTGTGTGTGTGTGTGTGTGTGTGTGTGTGTGTGTGTGTGTGTGTGTGTGTTTGTTAGGGCTGTCAGGGCTGAACTGAGTTCTGTAGCAATGGCATGCATGCGTGACCACAATGATCTTGGTGACGCACACAAGTGGGTCTATATCTGAGTTTCTGGAAGGACCTAAATGTTATATAGCCCCCAGACAGCGTATAGCAATACTTTATGCAATACTGGTGCATGTGTTTACATATCTACACTAAACAGAAATATAAACGCAATGAGGTGTTGGTCCCATGTTTCATGAGCTAAAATAAAAGATCCCAGAAATGGTCCATAAGCACAAAAAGCTGATTTCTCTCAAATGTTGTGCACAAATTTGTTTACATCCCTGTTAGTGAGCATTTTATAATTTGTCAAAATAATCCACCCAACTGACAGGTGTGGCATATCATGAAGCTGATTAAACAGCGTGATCATTACACAGGTGCACCTTGTCCTGGGGAGAATAAAAGGCCACTCTAAAATGTGCAGTTTTGTCACAACACAATGCCAGAGATTCTCAGGTTTTGAGGGAGCATGCAATTTCCATGCTGACTACAGGAATGGTCCACCTGAGCTTTTGGCAGAGAATGTAATGCTTATTCCTCTACCATAAGACACCTCCAATGGCGTTTTAGAGAATTGTAGAGACCACATGTCACGAAGCCAGCCCAGGACCTCCACATTCGGCTTCTTCACCTGCGGGATCATCAGAGAAGGGAGACGCTGAAGAGTATCTCTGTCTGTAATAATTCTGATTGGCTGGACCTGGGTCCTAAGTGGGCGGGCTTATGCCCCCCCAGGCCCACCGATTGCTGTGCCCCTGCCCAATTTGTGAAATCCATAGATTAGGGCCTAATTAATTGATTTCAATTGACTGATTTCCTTATATGAACTGTAACTCAGCAAAATCTTTGAACAGTAGATATAATTTTCCTTCATTTTCCCTCTGTCTCCTCCCAGGAGGGCTATTCAGCAAGATGTTGTATTTTAGACTCCTGAATGAATAAATTCCAATTGACTCCCACTCTGCAACGTAGTGCCAAAGGCATTTGAGGAATTTAAATGAACTGCTGAAATCAGTCCACACAGCCTGTGGGGTAGCAGAGGAACAACAGGGGCGGTGCACGATTCCCTCCACACTTCAGGAAATATGGCTTGTTGAGTATGATTCAGTAGGTCACTTAATGATTCTGTACCTATGTTATACTTCCAGCCCTAAAATCCTTATGTCAACAAAGTTAAAACGGTGAGGCCAAAGGGGAGTTCTGGATTGAAAAAGGGGAGAGATATTTGTAATGGAAGAACTCTTGTTGATTTACTGCGTTGTTGGGGTCTGTTTTTTTCCATTCAGTCATTGTGATACCACACAAGCAGGGAAGTTTAAGAAAAATATGTGAATCACTGAAAAATGTGAGTCATTCATAATTTCTCTCCGATAACTATTCTGTGGTGTTGTATAGCTGCAGATTTTAGGGTGAGATGAGGACTTGAGAGGAAAAGGACTTAATGATTCATCATGGGGTTTTATTTGTTACTGTCTGAACTCTTCACTATAGGCCTAAAATCGTGTTTTTCAAACTATTTTCTTACAAGCAATCATTTCACAGTAATGTTGCCTTTAAACATGCCTCTCTCAATATGAGAATCAAATGGAAATTTGGTCATCAAATTCAGAAAACGTTCGTCAAAGTCAGAAAACGTGCGTGAAGTGCTCACATTCCAAATCTTTCCATACAAGGCAAAACGTGATGTATTTTCCTTTCCAAGAAGCGAGGGAAATTGAGTGTCTATTCAACTTGAGAAATGTTATATAATGGTGAGGTGGGAAAGGCAGTCAAAGCAATGTAAATGTATGTGACTGTGATTAGAAATTGACAAGGGATTTGGATTTGATGCTGATCGTTCACCATTTCAAATACATAGCAAAGACTGATTTCACAAGGCACGTTGATTGTGTTCACTCCACATTTCTGACTTCAAATTTGGGACCTGGCAGAAACATACATTTTCACTTCATTGATGCAATTACTTGCAATTTACAGAAGCAATAACTTTTTTCCACAAACCTTTAAGTTTTACTTTCAAGGAATTTGCATGCATCTGATACAATAACCACTTCGATGGGTCATTATCTGTAGTGTAAAGACAATAATGGGACATGAGATCAGCTAAGCTGCTTATTCACAGGCAGCCCAATTCAGATCATTTGTTTGGTCAAATGACCAATTAGTGGCAAAAACATAAGAATTGAGCTGCCAATGTAAACACAGCCATAGTGGATTGAATGTAAATTCAAACTGCATCCATATTTCATGGTTTAGTCTGACATTGCATTTCACTTTACTGTCATAACTTTTGTCAATGGCGTAGTTAAAGGATTGTGGATCCGAAGTTTCTCCTACCTCGCGTTCCTTTAGTGTGAGTAAAGAACGACTGAACACGCGAACAGCCCATCGTCTGACAAATGTTGGGAATATGTTTTGTTATATATGTCATGTTTATTGAAAATGAAAGAAAGGCCAAGGATATCACATGGAGGACAATAAGAGGGAGTTTCGTCCTGACACAGGAGGTGTAAAACCATTTCTTATACAGACATAGAACAGTACTTAATCAAAATGGCAATCAAAAATATTGTAGCGCTTTATGGCCAGAGACAGACGAGACTAGAGAGGACGAGCAGAAAGCACATTTCTTTGCAGATTAATCTTATCCAGTAATGTGGAGTTCTCAGTTGGACTGCTGGTTTTCAGTTGACTTTATACAGATGTTTTTTTCTGGGAAAGGTTGATCTTGTCACCCAGACTCAATGCCATACCCTGTAGAGAGAAGGGAAGGGTTACATGCAATGTATAAACTTTAATAAACAATTCCACCCCGATGTTTGCAATATTCTATCATTACGTCGTCTGCATCCCAAAAAGAGTGCACTATATTAGGAATAGGATGCATTTTGGGATGTAGTCTGAGTGGGGAGTGAGTTTCTTACCTGGCTCTTGGCCCGGATGCGGATGTGTCCGTTGACAGGGGCATCAGGACCCAGGTGGATGGGCTTCTCAATGCTGACGTTGGCCAGGGCGTCTTCACCGAAGATGGAGCGGGCATACAGGTTGGCAGCCATGAAGCCACAGAAGCCAGAAAGTGCCTGGTTGTAAGGACAGACAAGGTTGTGTGAGTGAGCATCGCATGCATTACTACCTATTTGACCCAGTAGTATGAAATGTGCTGAGTTTGCTGAAGACAGGGCTATGACAAGAGAGTCAAGCTCATCTTAACTGTCTAAATCCATCAGTGGATTGATGAAGAACTTGATACAAAATAAATAGGTACATATTGCCTGTATCTCGCAGGGCGCCCTTTTCTTTTCAAACGGATTGATTAAATCAGATAATTATAAAAAGCCATTTAGAAATCAAATCCTAACACTGGAAAAAAGGTAGCAGCAACAGAAAAATCAGACGCTCTGACAACTTCCACTCATTAGCCTTCCCAACTGCCAGGTTTTCTGTTCTACACATCATCGTCCTATTGATGTAGTTCTAACGGCAATATTCCACAACTACTGTACCTTCTCTGGGGTCAGGCACTTCATGTTGGTGGAGCTGAGGATGTGGTGGAGGTACTCGTTCAGGTCTGCAATGTTGGTGTTCACTGTCACCTAGAATAAACAGTGTTATTACGATCATCCACTGAACACACTAACAAAACAAAACCAAATATGGACAGTTCTTTTATTTAGCGGTAGTACCTTATTCTCCCACTCAAACTCGGCCCACATCTGTCTGAACTCTGCATCTGTGCACGAGGCTGGCTGGATGTAGTCCATGATGTCAATGTGGATGTCACTGAGGACCACGCAGTTCCTGTCGCTGGCAGCTCCTGATACGTCATACACTGAGACAGACAGACATTAGAACTGATGTCGTACACATGGAGTGGAGGCTGGCATCAGATTATTCATGACAAGTATTCTGACAGAAGTTAGAAGTGATCCTCTTACCTATGTTGCCAAATATGATGCCATTCTCTGTGGACGCCACTTTGACGTTAGCCTTGATGTTGGCAAAGTCATGGGGTGCCAGAGTGAGAGGAGAAGGCTTCTCAACCAGCTTGAGGTCACCTGTTGGATTGAAAGGTTGATATCAGCATTAGACATACATCACCTATGGCAAACAAGAGAAATTGCCCTGAAACAGCCCTTAGTAAGGTTGTATGACTCTGCATATAGTCATATGAACTATAGACTAGAACCTCACCCAATGTCGCCAGCTCCAGGGTGCAATTCTGAAGGGTGTCGTTGGTTTGGTTGACGACCAGCACGTCCAGCACAATGTCATACTGGTTGACATGGACATAGGCCTCAGCATAGACTGGGTCTGAGAAACCAGTCAGCTGGGTAACCTGCAATACAACATACACTCAGAATGACATGGTCCTCACCAACCTGTTGTTGTACAACGGAGCAACTGTCAATAACTACCTCAACAGCACTAATAGCTAAGATGAAAACGTACATTTCGGAATAGGATCCTGATACAATCCATGCCATAGCCTGAACCTAGAAATGTTGTTATATTCATTCCCTCATTCATAGTCGTTCCTGTGGAACAGAACTAGAAAACACTGATTTCTCTTTTGCAATGGCTCACTGTCACGTTGGAAACACAAAGCCACCTGCTGGCAACTTGAGGTATATCACATCTACTATCCAAAAAGGCACATGACCATGTGATTTCACAAGCACACAATTTTGTAATTCTGTAACAGAATAGTGCGTGTGTCTACTGGGTCCTTGTATGTGTACCTTGTTGAGTTTGGAGGCCATGGGGTCGTTAGCCTCCTTTTTAAGAGTGGTTCCCATGGCAGCCAGTAAACTGAGCTGGAACTGGTCCTCCTTGGAGGACGTCTCGTTCTTGGCCGTCAGTTGCATAAAGGAAATGGGGTCGTCTGCCTGCACCAGCACGTTCCGCTTCTCTGACTCTTTCTGTGGATAAGAGCACAGAACACCATCAGCACATAGCAATACAATCCAGCAGTGTCCAAATGGATAGGCAGCCAGGTGAAGGGAGAACTAGAGTATGGCTGACTGAACTGGGAGAAGGCAGTGGTTTAGTGAGAAGAGTGGACTGGAAGCTATGGCCTAGTAATCTAGCAGCCAGCGCTCCTCCCTACCTTCTGAGATAGCTTCTCCTCCTCCAGCCTGACAGTGAGCATGTGAGACAGGGACTTGCGGCACTCCTTGTTAAAGATGTCGTTCATGAGGGGCGAACACTCGGACAGCACCTTGAGGCACAGCGAGATGCGGTCCACATCGTCGTCTGTGATGGGCTTCTTGGGCAGAGAGGACTTGCCCAAGTGGAGGATGGTGGCCATGATCAGCATAGACTCAGCCACAAAGGACTAAAGGGGAGACGGTGATAGAGAGCATTAGAATCACTTCATGACTTTCAATGGACAGTGAACATGGAACACCTAAATCACAACTGTTTCACAACCGTTTCTATACTTACATTCTGTCTCTTTTTGTCTTGAACTATGGTGACATATCGCAGGGCCACTTTGGTCAGGGTTGTGGCTAAAGAGGCTGCCACATAGAAGTCTCCGTCCATCAAGAAGCCCCTGAGAGGAGGCCTACAGGGAAAGAGTTTAGTTACATATCATCCACTCCTGAAAGACAATCCCTGCAAGCTAAGAAACTATGCATTTTAGACACAAAAGGTGATTTATTTTACCTGTCCTCTTCCTTCTTTGAGGGGCGGGAGGAGCTGAGGGCGCTCTGTGTGACGTAGGTGCCCATCTCGGTCACCAGTTTGGCTGCTGGCGCTGCGCTCACCTCTTCTTCCGGCTTCCCCTCCCCAGCCTCTTTCTTGATCTCGTTCTCTACTATGGGAATCTGAAAAAGGGACAGACATGAGCATCAAGTATCACTCTGGTATTGGGCGCTGAAAGTGAATGAATAATCCATAAGCACACACACCTCTCCAAGCGACCTGCGCACTTCTGTCATCACACTCTGAATATCCTCTTTAGTGCTACAGTATTCTCCCAGGATCCAAAGCGCTCCTCTGTAGATCCTAACACAGTTTAAAAGATTGGATGTCAGCATAAAAAAATAAATCAGTAATTCTCCAAAAGCATCCTGTGATTGTCTATTTATATGTAAGCTTGTCAGTCTTGGTCTTACTTGACAGTCCTGATGGCGTGGAAGACTTCCAGCATCTTCTCGATGATGAGGGGCCTCAGGTTGTCGAACCTCTGAATGGCCTCCCTCACAAACTCCAGCACATCAGCCGCAGCTGCCTCATTAGTGTCACTCAGGAACTCCATCAGCTGAGTGACACACGTATGTTATTTAGAATACATCACAGAGGACAGAATGATCCTAGCTGTGTTTGATTTCAGGGTGTGTGTGAGAACAGGGTAGATCGGTAGACTCACCACAGGAATGACATTGGCCGCCATGTCAGGGAAGCGTACACTGCATGAGTGGAGGGTGCGCACCAGCAGCTGCCTGAATTTATCAGTGTCCTCATGCTCCGTCACATTGTTGGTCTTAATCACCTCCTTCTTCAGAACTATCACCAACTGGAACACAAACACATGAACACCTTAGTTAGAATAATCATCATTTTACAAAATAGACAGGAGAGGCAAGTCCACAGAGACAGGAGAGAATAGTCCTGAGGATGACACCCCCACCTCCTCTACGTTCCGGGATGAGACTAGGTCCAAAGCCAGCTGCAGGGTCTTCTTCCGGACCTCGAGGTCAGGCGTGCTCAAAACACGCAGAATGTCCATCACCAGGTCCTGGGTGGACAGAGAACAGACATGTTAACCAGGTTATTATTACACTTCAAAGACTTACTGGTACCTAACATTGAGTCTGTTCACCAGGAGCAACATTAATGAAAGTGAAGTTGGAGTACCTGGAGAACACGTTCATGAGTGGGATGCTCCTTCAGCTCTATCAGACGATCCAGGACGATCAGCTTCACGTTGTTGTCACTCTCCTTGATGATCAGGTCGATGTAGCACTGGGCAGCAGCCTAGAACAAACACACAAATGCCATTGAAAGACACACAATGCCAGACTAAAATCGACAGCAGTGCCGTGATGTAGATAAGTGAGAGGGGGTACCTTGATGGCAGTGGGTGCGCTGGACAGCGTGACAAGAGTGCCAGCTGCCTCGTACTTGACAGCTGGGCTGGAGGACTGCAACAGGTTGTAGATGCAGCGGATGAAGCGGGCACGCTCAGACGGGTTAGCGTGGCACACCTAAACATTGAGGAAACAAGAGACATGGCAAATAAAAATGCTACTACTTACGTGGATATAATTTCCAATTGAAGATTTTGTTTTGTTGCCCTTTTTCTCCCCAATTTCATGGTATCCAATTGGTAGTTAGTCTTGTCTCATTGCTGCAACTCCCATTATGGACTCGGGAGAGGCGAAGGTCTAGAGTCGTGTGTCCTCCAAAACACAACCCAGCCAAGCCGCACTGCTTCTTGACACAATGCCCACTTAACCCGGAAGCCAGCCGCACCAACGTGTCAGAGGAAACACCGTACACCTGGCAACCGTGTCAGCATGTACTGAGCCCGGCCAGCCACAGGAGACGCTAGTGCGGGATGAGACAAGGACATCCCTGCCGGCCAAACCCCTAACCCAAACGACGGTTTGGGCCTATTGTGTGCCGTCCAATGGATTCTCTACATACAGTGCCTTGCGAAAGTATTCGGCCCCCTTGAACTTTGCGACCTTTTGCCACATTTCAGGCTTCAAACATAAAGATTTAAAACTGTATTTTTTTGTGAAGAATCAACAACAAGTGGGACACAATCATGAAGTGGAACGACATTTATTGGATAATTCAAACTTTTTTAACAAATCAAAAACTGAAAAATTGGGCGTGTAAAATTATTCAGCCCCCTTAAGTTAATACTTTGTAGCGCCACCTTTTGCTGCGATTACAGCTGTAAGTCGCTTGGGGTATGTCTCTATCAGTTTTGCACATCGAGAGACTGACATTTTTATCATCATTAGTCATTTAGGTCAACATTGGATCATTCAGAGATCCTCACTGAACTTCTGGAGAGAGTTTGCTGCACTGAAAGTAAAGGGGCTGAATAATTTTGCACGCCCAATTTTTCAGTTTTTGATTTGTTAAAAAAGTTTGAATTATCCAATAAATGTTGTTCCACTTCATGATTGTGTCCCACTTGTTGTTGATTCTTCACAAAAAAATACAGTTTTATATCTTTATGTTTGAAGCCTGAAATGTGGCAAAAGGTTGCAAAGTTCAAGGGGGCCGAATACTTTCGCAAGAGAGATATCTGGGAGGTTTCTGGTGGGAAAATGTCTGAAGGACTCACCTTGTAAATCAGCTCCACAATGACCAACTGGAGAATATCTCCAAATGTATGCACTTGATCAATGCAGGTGCTGAGGTAATCCAGAGCTCTGTCCTGCACAGTGGAAATGACCAGTGTTAGTCCCAGACACAGAAAAATGTTGGTGATCGGTCTCTACTAAAAAAAGTGAAGATGCAATTGACCTGGTCTGCATGAATGAGCATCATGAAAGCATTTCTCTTGCAGCTGGCATCTTTTTCATTCACAAGAAAATCATGGATCAACTCAGGGGCATCTGGGATAAGATTTTCAAAGTTCCTGAGATGGAAATAAAATTGCTCAAGTAAAAGCCATGTTCCCCATTAAGGGTCATAAACAGTCATACGGGACTTCCATATTGTATCACTACAGTAAGTGTACCTGTAGATGGTGTAGATGGCCAGTACAGCATTGCGGCGAACGTAGCTGTGGCGGTGCTCCAGGCAGGCGCGGATGGCTGGCATGAGGGGCTCCAGCAGCTCAGACTCCTTCAACTTGCACAGAAAGCGCAGGGTGGATCCACGGATGAACTCGTTGGGGTGCTGCAAGTCCTGAAACAGACAAACATACCCTTGAATAAGTGGCATTAAATGAAATAGTCACACGTCATACTTTCTTGTGCTAATTATATAATGTATCTAACATTCAGACATACAGTGACAGTACACTTGTGTAGTATGCTACCATACCTTTCTGTAGGCGTCACAGACAAGGATCATCTCCTGAAGCAGCTTGCCATCTGGAGTCGTTTTGGGGACAATCTCCCAGAAGACTAGCAGAAGCTTTTTAATGGTGTGGTCTTGAAGTGGGAGGACAAATCGGATGATGGTCATCAGTAGGCCTGGCAGCTTCTCTCCATTCAGTATCATGATGATTACCTTCTTCAGGGCCTCTGTCTTTGCCTTGATCTCTCCTTTTTCTGATATCAGGAAAAAATAACATTGTATTACTCTTAAAGTCACACTAATCACAGATCAGTCACACTGATAGTTTAGGGGCGGTTAGGTGCCTATTGCCAATGCAGATAGGGTCAACAGAGGATACTTACCCAAGTCTGCTTTGAGACTGACTTCCGATGGAGGTTCGGAGTCATTTGGAACATTGATCAAAGTGTAACAAACATTCTCTGCGGCTGTCATTTTGCCAGATGGATCCTCTTTCCTCTTGCAGCACCCCAATCAACAAAACTGTTAAGATGATTCCTATGAAGTACCCATCAAGTAATGTTAATGCATAATCCGACAAATGTAAACATAGGTGCTATTACACATATAAGTTATTGAACACGATTCGTGCTTTCGAATACTGCACTGCTGTAACTAAGAAATACGTGGTAGCTAGTCGACACATCCACGTAGACATGTCAGTTAGCTAGCTTGTACTATAGAAGCTAGGTTTTTTGTTGTTGTTGAGTAGCCAGTAAATGTTATTCATTTCACACAGGCCGCCTCGGCTGTTAGTTAGCTAGTACGCTAGTTATTGACAAGTCAATAGCCTAACGAATTATGCAGCTCAATCAGTGACATTCACAAAAAAAAATGCAATATGACAGTATCACTTCACAGAGCCTAGTAAACTAGTCGGACGTTTTGTTATTGCAAATAAAGCAAGCTCAAACGCTTGTCGTCCATGACAGCTAGCGTTAGCTTGCAAATGGTGGATAGATACCAAAACATATTTGGAATACAATTACCCAAACCAATCCTTCCGCACTTGGTTACGATAGAGAAATAAGCACTTAGCTACCTTACTGCACGTTTACTATATTTCAAAATAGCCTCAGATGTCGCGTCCCTTATTTACTTGGGCATCTGTAAATTGCTCAGAGATCTTCTCGAGCTGTCCGTTCCCCACTTCCCTGTGACGTGGAAGATTAGTTACTTTCTGAGCCACATCACTGATACAGCAAGTGAAAAGGGACAAATAACCCGGATGTCTAGACGCGAAGACGAAATTCTAATTATGAGTGTTGCCCAATGTAACAATATTCTATATTGCCTCCATGGATGTACTGAACTGATGCTTTACACGGTTTTTGCTACAAGTAATTTATACATTTGCTATTTATGAAATATTGAATTGTAGATTTTGTTTATAATTGACCAATCCGCCCATCACTTGGTATGGTCCAATCCAGAAGGTTGACCAAGCCACATTATATAAGGTTACCATTTAAGTTGGGTTTGTAAGTAGGTTGCCTTACCAGTGATTACGATTCAATAAAGTCCTGGGTTAGTCATGAAGTTTGAACATCTAGGTTTTTATTTTTTTGTTCAAAGTTCAGTTGGTGTTTAGGCATAAATTAAACCCCCACTTTGGTTCCTACCCCTTTGAAAACATCCACCACCGAGTGGCCACATAAGAACATAGAATGACAATGCAGTAATGAGAAAAGATCAACGTGATGTTACATTTCTTTTAAAAACCAATTACGGCTGAAATCCCGTTAACGGGATCGATATGACAACAGCCAGTGAAAGTGCAGGGTGCCAAATTCAAACAACAGAAATGTCGTAATTAAAATTCCTCAAACAAGTATTTTACACCATTTTAAAGATACATTTGTTGTTAATCCCACCACAGTGTCCGATTTCAAAAAGGCTTTACGACGAAAGCATACCATGCGATTATGTTAGGTCAGCACCTAGTCACAGAAAAACACCACCATTATTCCAGCCAAAGAGGAGTCACAAAAAGCAGAAAGAGATCAAATTAATCACTAACCTTTGATGATCTTCATCAGATGACACTCATAGGACTTCATGTTACACAATACATGTATGTTTTGTTCGATAAAGTTCATATTTATATCCACAAATTGGTGTGTTATGTTCGGTAATGTTTTGCTTCCAAAACATCCAGTGATTTTTGAGAGCCACATCAATTTACAGAAATACTCATAATAAACATTGATAAAAGATACAAGTTTCATGCATGTAATTATAGATACACTTCACCTTAATACAAACAGTGTCAGATTTCAAAAAAGCTTAACGGAAAAAGCACACCATGCAATAATCTGAGTACAGCACTCAGAGACCAAAACAAGCCATACCAGATACCAGCCATGTTGTGGAGTCAACAGAAGTCAGAAATAGCATTATAAATATTCACTTACCTTTGATGATCTTCATCAGAATGCACTCCCAGGACTCCCAGATCCACAATAAATGTTTGTTTTGCTCGATAAAGTCCATCATTTATGTCCAAATACCTCCTTTTTGTTGACGCGTTTAGTTCACAAATCCAAATTCACAAGGGGCAGGCACTTAGTTCAGACGACAATTCCATTACAGTTCGTAGAAACATGTCAAACGATGTATAGAATCAATCTTAAGGATGTTTTTATCATAAATCTTCAATAATATTCCAACCGGACAATTCCTTTGTCTTTAGAAAGGAAAAGAAACGCAGCTAACTCTCACGGGCACACACGAGCCTGAGCTCATGGCACTCTGCCAGATACCTGTTTGAAACTGCTCTCATTCACTTCCCCTTCACAGTAGAAGCCTGAAACAAGGTTCTAAAGACTGTTGACATCTAGTGGAAGCCTTAGGAAGTGCTAAATGACCCCATAGACACTGTATATTGGATAGGCAAAGACTTGAAAACGTACAAACCTCAGATTTCCCACTTCCTGGTTGGATTTTTTTCTCAGGATTTGCCTGCCATATGAGTTCTGTTATACTCACAGACATCATTCAAACAGTTTTAGTACCTTCAGAGTGTTTTCTATCCAAATATACTAATAATATACATATCTTAGCTTCTGGGCCTGAGTAGCAGGCAGTTTACTCTGGGCACATTATTCATCCAAGCTACTCAATACTGCCCCCCAGCCATAAGAAGTTTAACGAACCAGACAATTTCAGAAAAGGTTTTTCTTTAATGACAAAAAATATATGCAAACATTGAACCGTTAACAGAAATCATAGATAGTCGACTTGAACATACATAAGTATAATGGTAATTGTTCTCCATGTTGATACAGTTACAAGTGAGTGTGGGTGGAATACTGACTGAATGAATCAGGGATAAGAGCGTTGTCATCTTCACACTGTCTGGGACACACTTCAATCTCAGAGCTCCATGGGCTCTTCTGGCTTCTCTGCTGCCACCTCGTCATCTGGCTGGGCAACCTGCAGTACAACAAGAGGACAAGGCATGTGCATTGTCAGGTATGGAGACAACTGAATAATGTACCGTCAATAATCTTATTAAGGCAATAACCATTCCTCTTGACAAGTTTCCTCAGAGAAAATATTTGTATTCAACATTTGCCAAGTTGTTCTTTTACCCTTCTCTGTGGCCTCTCCTCAAGGCCTTCAAGGAATGATGCCACATCGCCATCATCGTAGATGGTGAACTCCATGTCCTTGCCAACAATCCCAACGGACACATTCTAAAAGGGCAGACAGTAAGTTGTCAATCTGTGAATGAACTTGTGTTCCGAACCCCTACACTTCTCTCTGAACCCCTCATGAACTTAAAAACACTGGATTAGTTTAAGAATGGCTAGAAGGTGTTTTCACATAGTAGTTATACCAGTCCATCCCATAAGGGGGAGCCAATGAGAGCCCACTTCAGGGTGAGGAGTAGATAATTGGACAGTAGCCTGATATTAAAAGTCTTAAGGTTACTACAAGCTTCACTCCGTTGATCTACGGGCACGTGGGTGGAGTGGGTGGATGTGGATGTTTACTTACAAGCCCTTTAACCAACAATGCAGTTAAGAAAAATAGGTGTTAAGAAATTATTTACTAAAATAAACTGAAGTTAAAATAATAAAAACATAAAACAAGAATAGAAAAATAACATAATTAAAGAACAATAATAAAATAACAGTAGCGAGGCTACAGTGCCTTGCGAAAGTATTCGGCCCCCTTGAACTTTGCGACCTTTTGCCATATTTCAGGCTTCAAACATAAAGATATAAAACTGTATTTTTTTGTGAAGAATCAACAACAAGTGGGACACAATCATGAAGTGGAACGATATTAATTGGATATTTCAAACTTTTTTAACAAATCAAAAACTGAAAAATTGGGCGTGCAAAATTATTCAGCCCCCTTAAGTTAATACTTTGTAGCGCCACCTTTTGCTGCGATTACAGCTGTAAGTCGCTTGGGGTATGTCTCTATCAGTTTTGCACATTGAGAGACTGACATTTTTTCCCATTCCTCCTTGCAAAACAGCTCAAGCTCAGTGAGGTTGGATGGAGAGCATTTGTGAACAGCAGTTTTCAGTTCTTTCCACAGATTCTCGATTGGATTCAGGTCTGGACTTTGACTTTGCCATTCTAACACCTGGATATGTTTATTTTTGAACCATTCCATTGTAGATTTTGCTTTATGTTTTGGATCATTGTCTTGTTGGAAGACAAATCTCCGTCCCAGTCTCAGGTCTTTTGCAGACTCCATCACGTTTTCTTCCAGAATGGTCCTGTATTTGGCTCCATCCATCTTCCCATCAATTTTAACCATCTTCCCTGTCCCTGCTGAAGAAAAGCAGGCCCAAACCATGATGCTGCCACCACCATGTTTGACAGTGGGGATGGTGTGTTCAGAGTGATGAGCTGTGTTGCTTTTACGCCAAACATAACGTTTTGCATTGTTGCCAAAAAGTTCAATTTTGGTTTCATCTGACCAGAGCACCTTCTTCCACATGTTTGGTGTGTCTCCCAGGTGGCTTGTGGCAAACTTTAAACGGCACTTTTTATGGATATCTTTAAGAAATTGCTTTCTTCTTGCCACTCTTCCATAAAGGCCAGATTTGTGCAATATACGACTGATTGTTGTCCTATGGACAGAGTCTCCCACCTCAGCTGTAGATCTCTGCAGTTCATCCAGAGTGATCATGGGCCTCTTGGCTGCATCTCTGATCAGTCTTCTCCTTGTATGAGCTGAAAGTTTAGAGGGACGGCCAGGTCTTGGTAGATTTGCAGTGGTCTGATACTCCTTCCATTTCAATATTAGCGCTTGCACAGTGCTCCTTGGGATGTTTAAAGCTTGGGAAATCTTTTTGTATCCAAATCCGGCTTTAAACTTCTTCACAACAGTATCTCGGACCTGCCTGGTGTGTTCCTTGTTCTTCATGATGCTCTCTGCGCTTTTAACGGACCTCTGAGACTATCACAGTGCAGGTGCATTTATACGGAGACTTGATTACACACAGGTGGATTGTATTTATCATCATTAGTCATTTAGGTCAACATTGGATCATTCAGAGATCCTCACTGAACTTCTGGAGAGAGTTTGCTGCACTGAAAGTAAAGGGGCTGAATAATTTTGCACGCCCAATTTTTCAGTTTTTGATTTGTTAAAAAAGTTTGAAATATCCAATAAATGTCGTTCCACTTCATGATTGTGTCCCACTTGTTGTTGATTCTTCACAAAAAAATATAGTTTTATATCTTTATGTTTGAAGCCTGAAATGTGGCAAAAGGTCGCAAAGTTCAAGGGGGCCGAATACTTTCGCAAGGCACTGTATATACAGGGTGTACCGGTACAGAGTCAATATGCGGGGGCACAAGTTAGTCGAGGTAATTGAGGAAATATTTACATGTAGGTAGATGTAAAGTGACTCACAAGGGGGCGATAGCAAAGTTTTGTAATATTTTCATTTTTATTAGTAGCTAGCTGGTAGCCTGGCTAGCTGGCTTTAAACATAGGAAGCTAGCTAGCTTTTTTAACTTCCCACATCTATCTCCTTATGAAATAAATCAGATTTATAATTAAAACATATGCACTGGCAAATATTCGTATACTTGCAGGTTTAACTACTGATGGGGAAACAAAGCTTCCTGAAGCTGAGGTTGTCAAGACACTTGTGTCAAATAGGTTCATTACTCAAGGCTTTAATCAACACAGTGTACACTAGTTACGTCTGCTGTTCAAAAATAATTTAGAGCAGCCAAATTAGCGTGTGCTCAGCATAGCCTTTTTGTCTTCTACCAAACCAATCAGGTGGTTGTTCGACGAAACGAAGCTTCATGTCATTAATCACATGCTTCTGATATTCGTGATACAGGCATTTGCACACTGCCTCGAAGTACACTTCTTAGCGATTTTGACGTATGCCACAGAATTCAGGCATCAAACGTAACAACACTAAGTGTAACCCAAAACATTATCCCAGTTTGATATGCTGCTTGTGTATTAATTCCCATATCAGCTAAAAACAGAACATCATAATGTTTTGCTCACAGAGAAAAAATCATATGGCTAGCTAGTTGGCTATAGCAGGTTATACCATTTCACACTAGCCTGATAGTTATAACTTCTAAACAAAATACCTTTTTGGGTGGATTCTTGTTGTTTGATTACCAATGCAAAATAGGCTAATTTGATTAATAACCTATAGATCGGATCGATGGAACCAAGTGACAACACTGCCCCCACGGCTGCGGAAAGAATGATACGGCGAATCTCAATTTTCAGGTAGTAGAAAAGTATGTTGAATGCCGGATGGTATTACAAGAAGCCGCCCCTTTTGTGACAAAAAACGACATTCCAACATTGCGCTACGCTCTGAATCTTGCGTCACCATAGAGCTTGCAGTAAGCTTAAGGTTTACCTTTGTGGTAAGATCTTGTTCTGCAGGTAGAGTTTCTCTCAGTCCCCGGAGGCCATGTTGAACCAGGTCATTCAGTTCACCTACAAGACAGAATGAAAGTTTTACAACGTGCTTACATCAGAATCAGAGAAGAAAAGGCTTAAAATACTCACAGTCGAGAAAAGTGTCCATATGTCTTTCCAGGTAGGTACGTGCAGACTGGGAGCGGGCCCCTATGGACATGGCCTTGCAATCAAAGTAGTTGGCAGAGGGGCAGGTCTGGAAAATGTGTGGCCCCATATCCTAGAAAAGACAGACAATATTAGATATGACATACTACTCCACTAATATTTACAGAGGAACAAACCAACCAATACATATCTTACATCATATCCTGCGATGAGTAATCCCACACCATAAGGCCTTCTTCCATATCTCTGTGTAGGGATCTGGGTTTCTGAGTGCTAGGTCAAGGTGGATTGTCTTAGTTGCAACGGTGTAATAACTTTTCAAATGATCAATACAGACAATTCATGTTAAGCATCATAAAAACTACATTTGTGGTAAAAGGATACTGCTTCCAATTAGTGTGACCAAGCGGGACACAGGGAGAGGCCGATCAAACACGAACCTGGAGTCCAGGCACTCCTGACGCATAAAGTTGCTGAAGGAGTATGATGGAAGAGAGAAGTGTTAACCTCAGTCAGAAGAATACTGTCTAATTCTCTTCAAGAATATGAAAAACCATGCACAACAGATCCTCTTACCATAGTAGCCTTGCATCAGCAGTGAGACCAGCAATGGAGATGCCAATATGGCTGTCGACGTGTAGAATTTTCTTCTGATGGGCAGCCAACTCGGACTGAGCTCGCTGGACAAGAACACAAAATTAGGATTAAAAATAGACTACTTTTACACTGCTTTTCATATAATCATGTTCTTGAATGCAAATGTAAAATCAATGTAAATTGTACCTTCAGAGCCACAAGTACAGCATGACTGCGAGATTTCAGACCCACTGTGGCAGATCCTTGTTTCACTGCTTCCATAGCATATTCAATCTGATGAATACGCCCCTGAAACACAAGACCTGTTATGAGTCACAAATATTGCAGCTGAAATTGCTGACTGTTACATTACCTGTATTTGTAGACTCTTACCTGTGGACTCCAAACGGTGACATCATTGTCATACTGGTTGCGGAACTAAGAAAAATACAAAAATGAGTCTTACAATCTAGAAACCTACATGTTGCTGTCGTCATAGGACAATATGTCATCATTGAGTCAATAATAGAAATCAAGTTCCATTTAATGTTATCATGGAACCCATTATTGCTCCATTGTTTATATTGGCTGCCCAAGCCCACCTTTTAATGGTAACAGTTACTTCTTACGTATCTTTAACAAGGCAATGACTCAGCTAAAATAGATCTGATTTAACTAACTAGCTAGCAACACAGATTGGTCTTCACACAGTGAAGTTTGACTTCAAGTTGTGAACAACTAATCTAGGTAGGTAGGTAGGTAGGTAGCTAGCTGAATGGATAACATTAGCTAGCTAGTTAGCTACCATTGATTAAAATGTTAGCTATGTCCAATAACATTAAGAAAGAAGTTAGCTACTACTATCAAATTCTACCCAAAATATGGGATAGTCACAGGTTAGGGGTGCAGCCATAGCATTTATTGTTAGCCTAGCCAGCTATTATATTTCATTACTTTTTTCTTAACCGGTAAGTTACAGCAGCGTGGCTAGTAAGCTTAACTAAATGCTTACTCATTGCTATGGATAGCTAGCTAAGTAGCCTTTCCATCCAAATACAGATAACAGAGATTTCTGGTGCATTTAATTATTACGTTTGCAGTCACTTTTGATATATCGTACATATTATATTATTTCTTCCAAGCTTACCATGATGATAGAGCTTTCCACCAACAAGCGCCTCAGATAACCGATTAGAGCTGGATTACTTTTCCTATTGACGTCTGTGCAAAGGGAAACAAGTAGATTACAGATGTGATGTGAAATTCTTCACCAGACACTGCTGTATAAATCAGAAACCACCCACAATACACAAGTAATTACTCAATACACCTAATGTTAATCATAATCTACAATCTCGTCGAAATCAACTATTTACACCTGAAAATGTCGATTTTGAAGGTGCTTTCCTTATTCTTACATACATATCACTTGCTTTATCCAAATAGAGTCCTCTGATATATGTAGTGCTCTAAAGATGCGATTCAGTGGAGGAACAATGCTTTCATTTACAAAGTCTCATTAGAACACATACAAAAATAGGTGTTCTAAGATTAAACATATTTTCAAAAATGAAGTGGTAGATTTCGTTAGTTGAACATATTTGGAAATCTTTCAATATCACAGGCCTGCCAGAGTAACTAGGCCTAGATAGGGGTACAATAGCCTGGCTATGTAATTACACTATAAAAAATATGTAATAATAATAATAGTAATACTACTACTATTATTACTACTACTTCTACTACCACTAATAATAATGGCTAAACCTTCTAATAATGGGCCTTATTTTTGGCCAACATGTACTTTACCGATGCTAAATTCCTAAAGAAACAGATCAAGTTGCATGTCTGTTTGAAGGCAAGATCATTTGACGTTTGGATTTTGTCCAAAGTAACGGTAACCAAAATCAGGTAAATTGATAAACGCACACTTTCTTTAACCTCACTGTCAACATGTTGACGTTGTGTGGTTGTTTTTAGCTGTATAGATTATCTACTTTTGAGGTTTTCAGTGTATTTTGAACGCGTTCAGACAATGAAATTAATTGTGATTTAAAAATGCGTGCACTAAAATTACAAAATGTTAACTAGAGCTGATTAACTCTGACAGTCTTAGTTTTTATATAGCAGCACTCTTCTACTGACAGACCATGAGAGTGCACGGTTTGTTTTTAGTGCTGCAGAGCGCGTGCCTGTGTCGATCTGTAGTTTTTGTAGCGGATTGTCACATCTAGGCGGCGACACAGAGTCCCTTTTCTCTAAAAACAACAACATTTCACCTTTCTTTCTTATAGTCAAAATGCTTGAGCACGTTTGAGTGACCATGGAGTGCGTTTGCCGTCAGGTAGTTGAGAGTTAATACGGCGAGAATATTGGGAGAAGGAAACTTTTCAAGGAATCCAAGGAGCTACAGTTGGAAACATGGCTGTTCGCGAAGAAGGAGAGGTTTTGCACAGTAAAATCAGGCACCACGATGGGGTTGCCAATGCAAACAGCACAGAGAGCTTCAGGAACGGCTATGTGAAGAGCTGCGTCACCCCTTTAAAACAAGTCCATCAAAGGGGATTTTTGTTTAACGTCTGTAGGTTTTGCATTGAGGACATTCTGAATTCCAAAATATTTAGAATTTCTGGCCTATACCTGGGTGCATTCGCAATTTTTGCAGTTTCGTTGCTTATTTCCAGGAGCTTGCAAAGTGACTTCAGCTTTTGGGATTTGCGGACTTTTCTGTCGGGCTTCTCTCAGTCCATCAGCCCTCTCTTTAGCATAGGCTGTGCATTCTTCTTTTTGACCTTTTATTTAAGGAGGAAAAAGAGGGAAAGTAATAAATGTTGGCTTGTGTCACTGCCAGCATCATGTTACTTAGGGGATTTTTTAGTTTTGCGGTTTTTGCAGTGGGGAGAGGACCAACACCAGATGCAAATGATTGGCAGGTTGTTATTCGTGTTGGGGTGTGTGGGTCTCCTAACACTGATCCCCACTTTGAAACTCAAACACAGTGTTCTGATCCTGGTGTTTGCCAGTGTTGTGTGGTTGGTGTCTTTCACCAGTCTGAGCTGTCTGCCCGCACTCCTGAGGCCCGTGTTTGCGTGTTTGGCGGGTGTCTCAGGCTCGCTCTTGTCCCTCTGTTTTGACCATTATTACCCGTCGAGGGAAACGCCGAATAGGATCTCCAGCAACGAGGAGAAAGTCCCTGTGATCAGACCCAGGAGAAGGTCCAGTTGTGTTTCTTTGGGGGAAACGTCGACCAGCTATTATGGCAGCTGTAAAATGCCTCGCAGACCTTCATTACCGTGCATATCCAGAGAACAGGTAGGTTATGGGCTGGCATAAAGTTCATCATTACCTTCATTCATTTGTGCAAAAAGTATCACTGACTGCTCAGAGTGAGCACACGTGCGCAAGAGTACACAACCTTGAACCTGTGGTCTCCAGCAAGGAGGCAATTAAACCCCATATCCAGAATGCATAGGCCTACAGTAGTCCAGACAGACAATCACACCTACACTGCTGAACTATTCACCATCCAGGTCATTCACCTCTACTCACACAAATAATCGTCTCTTGAAATAAACTAGTCTGATAGTCCTGCAATAATTAAACCCATATGACTATAACATGCAGCACATAAGTTAATTTATTTAAGGGATTTTTATTCAGACATCCTATTCTATTCTTGTTTGTTGAGAGAGTTGTGTTGATGACAGGAAAACCTGTCAAACAAGCTAAAGCGTGATCACTTATGGTAGAGTAAGCAATGCAATGATCATTATTTAGTAATACACTCACAGGCATAATTTTCATATAGGATTAGAAAATAAGTGGTTAGTGCTACATATGGACTAATCTCTAAAGTTCTCTATAAGGTTATTATTTCACTGTAGTTAGGATATGGTGTGAGGCCACTGCAATGGAAAGTGGGAGTAACATCAAGTGTATTTATTTGGCTTCAACACTCACTGTATTCCAGGCAATGTATTGTGACCATGGAGGATATTCATTCCCCAATAGTTCAAGATGGAAGACCCCCCCCAATAGTTCAAGATGGAAGACCCCCCCACCCCCCCCAATAGTCAAACATCCTGTTCACAATTACATTTGATTGTAACAAACAACGTCACTGTGGCCCAGCTGAGCAAGGGCCACAATGTATTTATACAATACATTTACCCTTGATTTTATAAAGAAGACAACTTGATGAAATGGCCTATTATTACTTTCTTACGCAGGCCCAATCATAACATTCTTTGCAGGTATGTGAAATATTGCTAACTTGCTTACATTTTCAACATCTGAGCTCCAGAACCAATTGTGTATCAGAAAGAAGCTGTTTTTGGAAGGACAGGGCCGTCCACTCTGACAGTAAATAGACATCAGGCTTTGGCATCAAATGATCTTCCATATTTTAAAACCCCAAAGGAATGTAATTCCTTTAAAGATGTATAATAACAGGCAATTTGTGTATAGAAACCTTATGGATTGCAGTTTGGCTTTATCTTATTATCAGTGATGGTAGTTGATTCTAGTTTATTTGTGAAATATTTAGGCGAAATGTCACACATTAATAATAAGAGTTTTCAAATCCAATGAGGGCAATATGTTCAGCTGACATTTTAGTGTGTGCCCTGCCCTCTCTGATCATATTAGATTAGCCTATCATATTTTTCATTGTCAATTAGATTTATCCGAATTTAGTTTTGCCTCTCTGATTCTGTCTGAACCTGTGACGTTTTATAAAAGTGACCTGCCAAATATTGTTTCAGCAATAGCCTTTGTTGTAAACTGGACTACCTTAAAGATGGAGATTATTATGAAAAGATAAGACACATACGCTGCATAAAGGATGTTTTATTACGGTGTTGTAATAGCACACTTCACTCATACAACACAACATTGAATTTGTTCTTTGTTCATTTGACTCATTGTCCTGCAGTGGATGTTGTCAGGAATAGATTGCAGGCTCAAGTCTGGATACTACCATACAGGTCTGGTCTAGCATTAATGTTGTCAGGCAGTGAGGGGCATTTGTGTAGACCAGTATTGATCAGTGAAATAAAGATGTCACTGCCTGTTGTCCAACTGTATTGACTTAACAAGAGAGGATAGGAGTGCCAGCATCACCCAAAATGTGCTACTGTCCTAACTGAAGGACCATATTTGAGTATCACAGGCAAGGACTTTAAGAGTGTGATGTGCATGTCAGGTTCAGTGTCCACAGTCAAGTCCTGAATGTGACTCTTTGTCATGATGTAATGTAGAATAATAGTAATTAAGCCTAGCTCAAATATGGTCTTAGCAGACACATTCAGTTTGGAACTGAAAGGACAAACTCAAACGTAATACTAACCATAGATCATACTTGTCATCCACACATGCATAGATTACTGGACTTGTTTGGTCACACATTAAATGGCACCTCATGTATCATGACATTACATGATTTGCTGGTCATTGATTCATCAGAAAATATATAGTAAAATCATTTATATTTTTGGGGGTCAGCACATGATGCTTATGACAAATGCTGTGTGGAATGTGGAAAAGACTAACTCATGTCACTTGAAAAAAAATGATGATTTTGATTGTGTCTTGCAACATTGGCTATGCGTAAAAATACACAATTTATATAATAACGGTTTCCACAAATTAATATTTACAAATTAGCAACACCACCATATAAGATCAGTGGTCAACCACATTTGGGTTTGCATATAAAGTTTAGACACGATCCTTGCTTTTGTCCTGAAGCTCTGTTGATATTGACATGATGGTATGCTGTGTGTCCTGTTCTGCGTTAGATCCATTTGTTGCCAGCCAGTGATGCATTTAGACCTTGTCTGTTAATTGTTTCTAGTTTCCACGCAACAAAAGTTCAGTGTTAGCTGCCAGACACATATCAATACCAACACCTTTTGATATGAGACCATGTGCAGCTGAAATCCAAATAATTTAAAGTCTTTGAAAGACAACTCTGTTTTAATAGGTGTGTCTCTTGCCGGAACTCTCCCATGATAGCTATGTAGGCCTTGTTATGGCACACTATCTCATTCTGTTCAGGGCTCTACAGTGACCTTTTTCACAAGGAGCATGTGTGTGCCTAAGTTGAAAAATGTAGGAGCATACAAAGACATTTAGGAGCACAATGAAAAGTATTTGAGGTAGTAATGGTGCAAGCATGACGGTCATGAATCTGAGCTCAGCGTATTTTCCACGGCACTTGGGGGGCTGCGGTATAGTGAAGTAATCATTGCAACAATTATCATCTGGGTGATATTTTTGGGGGGTTTCACAGCATAATATTTAGGTGCATATGCAAGTAAAATGGTTGCACTGTAGAGCCCTGCTGCTACAAATCGCTATGCTGTTTTTTAAATGTGGATCACAAAGTTACACAATGCTCTTTCTGTATGTAGGTCTACATACTGTGCTTGACACTCCTTTGTACAACTACTAATACAGTTAAAATAGTTATGATATAGGTCTACTTCATTATGAATTATATAGGCCAACAAAGGCATGACTAAGGAGGACCATAATGCAGAGAAGAGAAAGTTTTACATATCATTTGCATGTCTATCACCTCACTTTGTGTCATGTATTCTGAAACCTCTGGTATTAGGTTAGACGTTCTGAGCGTAAGACTTAGTGTCCCAGTGATGAATGATCAGTGATAGGCCATAAGCACTGATACAGTATTTATTATTTTCGACTCTGATACCTTACATTTTTAAAGTTTGGTTTACATTGGCACATCAGTCATGTTTTTCTTAAAGATACTAAAGTTTGGATTTCAGCTTGATAGTTCATGCTAAAAAGCAATGAATAGTACAGCCAAAACAGCCAGGCAAAAGAAGTCCAGATGTCGACTAGTTTGGCTCTTAAGTGTTGGACACACAGTTGGACAAACGTCTTACATTTCAAATCAGATCAAATCACTACATAATCATCAGTGTGTTATCTTATTTATTGTGTTGTTTTCAAGATTACTTGACATTCTTTGAAATGTATTGCAGTTTGACTTTAAGGGTGACGTCATCTGTCTGCAAAACAATCCTCGCAGAGCGCAATTAGGCCTAGAACATAATGCACGCAGTCGCAGTAGACTTCTTTTTACGATGTCTGTGGGAAGGCAGGGATCATTTATGAAGAGTTTAAGTAAACAGTGTAAAAGTGCTTTGCACATGACATTGCAAGCAGCATTAGGCCTATTCCAAACTTTTTTAAATGTTACTTTTCTTGGGCATCTTTGCTTACAGTGTATTTCGGACAGACGATGTAGCTCATTACCTTATAATAGTACCTTACCTCATATAGATAGTACAATTGTCATACTTTCAGGGGATGTTACTGAGGAAAGGTACATTGAATCTGTATTCTTTGCTGACTAGCAAATGGCTGGGAATGTGTTGTGTCTGGAGAGCGACATTAAGCTTATGAGCGTCTTACTTGGTTGAGATTAAGGTGCCACACTCTGTCCTGTGATCTTATGATCTAGATAGTACACCACAACACCTCGGCCTCTCCTGCACTTCCTGATTCTCTTTGGAAACTTAGTCTTCATACATTACGCTTGCACTTTTGAAGTGTTTTAGCCATTTGGTAGCCATCAGACCCCGTTGTGGTTCCTAAACTGATGGACTGGCTAGCTACAGTGATAATCAGTGCAACGTTTTGCGGGAATATCTCATTGATGCGCTGTCTCACGTCATGTCTGGCCTCATGGCTTCTCCACCTGATGAGCCCAGCTAACAGGCCCTCTCCCTGGCCCCTGCCTGTGAGTCACAGCCTTCCTTCCCACAGTGTAATGGCTATGTGCTCGTCATCAGCGCAGCCTGCTACGTCTTTAAACCCAACTACAGTGGCATGGACCAGAAGGTGCGTCTAGTGCTGCTTGAAATCTGTTTGACGTCTTGTGCATCGTCTGTTTAACATTGAATTATTAGTTTGCATTGCACAAACTCAAAAGAAAGCAAAACCTAACCTGAAACTGTGAACAAGGGCCTACAGTAAAACAGGTGTAAAATCCTGGCCCCAGTGGTGGAGTCTTCTCTACCTGAAATGCAATTTTGGTAACAGAAAACAGGAGATTGACAAACACATTTGCAGTGCATGGTCCTTTGAAAAAGAATACAATGAACAGTGTGCCTTGACTACTTCTATAGTATAATGTGGCAGTATTCCTATAGTATAATGTGCCAGTATTCCTATAGTATAATGTGCCATTATTCCTATAGTATAATGTGCCAGTATTCCTATAGTATAATGTACCTCTATTCCTATAGTATCATGTACCTGTATTCCTATAGTATAATGTGCTAGTATTCCTATAGTATAATGTGCCAGTATTCCTATAGTATAATGTGCCAGTATTCCTATAGTATAATGTGCCAGTATTTCATATTTTACTATAGGAGCAGTCAATAGAACAATTAAACAATTGAGTTCACACAGTGAGGTTTTGTATTAAATGCTTGATTTCTGTAGTAAGATGGACAGCCTACATGATTAGGCACTACTATATAGGCAGTATTATTCCTGCAGTATTACACAGTTGTTATCATGTTATTTTTTCAGTGATAGAATAATGGTAAAATACTGCACACATGAGAACGGTAGAAAGACCATACAGTGCTTTTACCTGTATAGGTCACATTTCTCACAGAATAAAAAAGTCCTACATTTGTAGCAATGTTTTCATGGAACAGACATGTCGGCCCCACACTTCCTAAAGAGTTCACACAAATGAAAAACAGTCACTTCGTCTAGGCATAAACCAAAGTCGTTGCATGTCTTTTGGGAAAATACATACATGATTTGGTAGCATACCGTTTCTCTTTTTTTTGGGTAGTGTTTGGGTGGTGTTTGGACTATCATGACAAAATCAGATTTTGTTTGTCTATTGTTTAACATGTGTGTCATTCCTGCAAAAGGGGCAGGTTGGATATCCTGTGTAGTGCACTGACATCCTGTGTCACATCACTACACTTTGTGGCATATTGGTAGGCTAGATATGAGGACAAATATACAGTATTTAAATAGAAAGTGATCCAAGGTTAATGAGTGACCTAAAGAACTTGTGTCCCACACACACACACACACACACACACACACACACACACACACACACACACACACACACAGCAATGTGTTCCTTTGACTAGGGAAACTGATTTGCTGTCCTTTGGTAACTGAGCTGTATGTTCTGTTTCTCCTGGTGTGAGTCTATGGGTAGTTGTGGCTTTATCGGTTTATCTTGAGCTCATGAGGAAGTTTGTCTGTGGGTTTGGCATTGTGCAGCTGGAGGCAAGTGGGTCGGTGTGGTGGGCGGGCGTTGATGCTTGCTAAGGGCCTGTTATCGCAGGTGTTTGGCTTTTCAGTGCATGACTGCTTTTGCTCTCTGAAAAGGACATGGCTGCATGGGCTCCAACAACTCCCTCAGTCACCTCCCTACTGCTCATTCAGTCCTATTGCCTCTCCAAATTGATTCTTAGATGTTTAAAGCTCTTTATTTGTACTCTCTCTAGCTCTGATTTGAACCATTGATTGGGAATATTATAGCTTTGGAAACAATATATATATATATATATATATATATATATATATATTGTCAACATGTACTTTACTATTCAGGTGGAAAATCTGGTCTTTCTCCGTCTCAAACAGGAACTTTTCAGTTCAGCAGTTGTTGAATTGAGATAAATACTGTTAATAATACACATGTTGTCCTATGTCATT
Organism: Oncorhynchus mykiss; assembly: GCF_057628025.1. Taxonomy (NCBI): domain Eukaryota; kingdom Metazoa; phylum Chordata; class Actinopteri; order Salmoniformes; family Salmonidae; genus Oncorhynchus; species Oncorhynchus mykiss. The sequence continues at coordinate 73,554,349 of NC_143027.1, read as the reverse complement.
TCTGAACCACATTAACACAGCAAGGTGTAGAACAAGTTACAACTACCTGTCAATGAATGGGCAGCATTCCTATGCTGCTTTCCATAGTCTGACTTACATGGCTCTGAAAGTGTCAAAATAGCCTTTTGTGTTTACCAGAAAACTGATCTCCAAGTTTTCAAAACAATAAGCCGTGGCCCTGTGTTCATGTAACCTACCGGTCGGTTTGTCCTGCAGTGCAGCTGTATGTATACTGACGACCTCTGTGTGGAGTGAACACATCTGTCTGTTGTTGGTGAGATCCTTCAATGTGTCAGGCGGTCTGGGAGGGAAAGCCCTACTCAACACGGATGCTGCTGCTGCCATTTTAGAGATCTCACTGTGAACATAATGTATTAATGAAATGATGGCGAGACTACTGATACATAATTCATGGAGCAGGATGGGAGGGATTTGTGTTTTTGTCTCAGCGAAGGTGTTCGTATGATTAAAAATGAAGTATCAGCAGAACAAAGTGAAAACATTTGCCCCCAAGAATATGGATAGGCAAAGTCACCAAGTCATAGGATTTCCCACAAATGACCTCAATGTTTTCCTTTTCCAAAATAATTTACATCAGAAATCCACGGGAACTATTATCCTCACCAATTAAAGTCGTGAAAACAACCCCCAAACCATCTAGCTATAGTAGGGATGTGTAATATAGACATGCTGGGCTGACCTGATATTAAAAGGTCTTAGTTGGTATTGAAGAATTTAGTGCGTATATTGGTATCTGAACATATCATCCTCCTTTCCACTCTCTGCTAGCTGTCAGTTTTTAAAATATAGAATTATAGAAATACACTTTTAAAAATAATCCTGACCTTAATAATTGATCAATTATTAAAATGTCAGTCGTTGGTATAAGTGTGTAACCCCCAGATGTATTGCAATGCTGTTGCACTCTTTTTCTCCTCGTGGAGTGCAATGTAATCGGCCATAATCGGTGTGCAAAAAATACCGATTGTTATGAAAACTTGAAATCGGCCCTAATTAATTGGTCAACTAGACTCACATATGAGACCCTCTTATAAAGCACTACTCTTTTTTTCCCTTCTTTTTTCCCCCACCTTTATTTAACCAGGTAGGCTAGTTGAGAACAAGTTCTACTTTACAACTGCGACCTGGCCAAGATAAAGCAAAGTAATTCGACACATACAACAACACAGAGTTACAAATGGAATAAACAAACATACAGTCAATAATTCAGTAGAAAGTGTACAGTGTGTGCAAATTAGGTAAGATGAGGGAGGTAAGGCAATAAATTGGCCATGGTGGCGAAGTAACTACAATATACCAATTAAACACTGGAGTGATAGATGTGCAGAAGATGGATGTGCAAGTAGAGATATTGGGGTGCAAAGGAGCAAAATAAATAAATACAGTATGGGGATGAGGAGGTTGGATGGGCTATGTGCAGTGATCTGTGAGCTGCTCTGACAGCTGGTGCTTAAAGTCAGTGAGGGAGATATGAGTCTCCAGCTTCAGTGATTTTTGCTGTTCGTTCCAGTCATTGGCAGCAGAGAACTGGAAGGAAAAGTGGCCAAATTAGGAATTTACTTTGGGGGTGACCAGTGAAATATACCTGCAGGAGCGCATGCTATGGGTGGGTGTTACTATGGTGACCAGTGAGCTGAGATAAGGCGGGGCTTTACCTAGCAGAGACTTGTAGATGACCTGGAACCAGTGGGTTTGGCGACGAGTATGAAGCGAGGACCAGCGAATGAGAGCGTACAAGTCGCAGTGGTGGGTAGTATGCGGGGCTTTGGTGAAAAAACGGATGGCACTGTGATCGACTGCATCCAATTTGTTGAGTAGAGTGTTGGAGGCTATTTTGTAAATGACATCACCGAAATTGAGGATCGGTAGGATGGTCAGTTTTACGAGGGAATGTTTGGCAGCATGAGTGAAGGATGCTTTGTTGCGAAATAGGAAGTTGATTCTAGATTTAATTTTGGATTGGAGATGCTTAATGTGAGTCTGGAAGGAGAGTTTACAGTCTAACCAGACACCTAGATATTTGTTGTTGTCCACATATTCTAAGTCAGAACCGCCAGAGTAGTGATGCTGCACGGGCGGGCAGGTGCGGGCAGCAATTGGTTGAAGAGCATGCATTTAGTTTTACTAGCATTTAAAAGCAGTTGGAGGCAACGGAAGGAGTGTTGTACGGCATTGAAGCTCGTCTGGAGGTTAGTTAACACAGTATCCAAAGAAGGGCCAGAAGTATACAGAATGGTGTCATCTGCGTAGAGGTGGATCAGAGAATCACCAGCAGCAAGAGCGACATCATTGATGTATACAGAGAAGAGAGTCGGCCCGAGAATTGAACCCGTGGCACCCCCATAGAGACTGCCAGAGGTCCGGACAACAGGCCATTCGATTTGACACACTGAACTCTATCAGAGAAGTAGTTGGTGAACCAGGTGAGGCAGTCATTTTAGAAACCAAGGCTGTTGAGTCTGCCGATAAGAATGCGGTGATTGACAGAGTCGAAAGCCTTGGCCAGGTCCATGAATACGGCTTCACAGTATTGTCTCTTATCAATGGCGGTTATGATATTGTTTAGGACCTTGAGCGTGGCTGAGGTGCACCCATGACCAGCTCTGAAACCAGATTGCATAGTGGAGAAGGTATGGTGGGATTCGAAATGGTCGGTGATCTGTTTGTTAACTTGGCTTTGGAAGACCTTAGAAAGGCAGGGTAGGATAGATATAGGTCTGTAACAGTTTGGGTCTAGAGTGTCTCCCCCTTTGAAGAGGGGGATGACCACGGCAGCATTCCAATCTTTGGGAATCTCCAGCTTTCTGGATTTGGATGAAGGAGAAATGGGAGAGGCTTGGGCGAGTTGTTGTGTGGGGTGCAGGGCTGTTGACTGGGGTAGGGGTAGACAGGTGGAAAGCATGGCCAGCCGTAGAAAAATGCTTATTGAAATTTGCAATTATAGTGGATTTATCGGTGGTGACATTGTTTCCTAGCCTCAGTGCAGTGGGCAGCTGGGAGGAGGTGCTCTTATTCTCCATGTACTTTAGTATCCCATAACTTTTTGGAGTTTGTGCTACAGGATGCAAATTTCTGTTTGAAAAAGTTAGCCTTAGCTTTCCTAACTGCCTGTGTATATTGGTTTTTAACTTCCCTGAAAAGTTGCATATCACGGGGGCTATTCGATACTAATGCAGTACGCAACAGGATGTTTTTGTGCAGTCAGGTCTGAAGGGAACCACGGGCTATATTTGTTCCTGGTTCTACATTTATTTGAATGGGCCATGCTTATTTATGATCGTGAGGAAGGCACTTTTAAAGAATAACCAGGCATCTTCTACTGACGGGATGAGGCCAATTTCCTTCCAGGATACCCGGATCAGGTCATTTAGAAAGCCTGCTTGGTGAAGTGTTTTATGGGGGCGTTTGACATTGATTATGCTACATGCTATCTTACACTTGACACCCCTCTCCCCATCAGGCCCTTTGAGTCTGCTGTCTCTCGGCCCCTGTCCCGCAATGTCCAGCAGCCACATTTTAACAATAGAAGTAACTGTATTTAAAGAAATGACAGGCACAATTAATAAAAATAATAACACCTCACCTAAATCATGCTCTATGTCAAGGTTCCTCATCTTTTTTAATGGTTGGACATAAAAGACTGTAAAAAATATATATTCCCACACAATAGAGATAATAATGAAGACATCAAAACTATTAAATAACTTTTAAGACATGAAGGTCAGTCAATCCGAAAATGTCAGGAACTTTTAAAGTTTCTTCAAGTGCAGTTGCAAAAACCATTGTGCGCTATGATGAAGCTGGCTCATATGAGGACCGCCACAGGAAAGGAAGACCCAGAGTTAACTCTGCGGCTGAGGATAACTTGATTAGAGATACTAGTCTCATAAATTGGCAATTAACTGCACCTCAGATTGCACCTCACAGAGTTCAAATAACAGACACATCTTAACATCAACATTTCAGAGGAGACTGTGTGAATCAGGCCTTCATGGTCGAATTGCTGCAAAGAAACCACTACTAAAGGACACCAATAAGAAGAAGATACTTACTTTGGCTAAAAAACACGAGCAATGGACATTAGACAGGTGGAAATCTGTCCTTTGGTCTGACGAGTCCATATTGAGATTTTTGGTTCCAAGCGCCTTGTCTTTGTGAGATGCTTAGTAGGTGAACGGATGATCTCTGCATGTGTGGTTCCCACCGTGAAGCATGGAGGAGGAGGTTTGGGGGTGCTTTGTTGGTGACACTGTCTGTGATTTATTTTGAATTCAAGGTACACATAACCAGCTGGCTACCACAGCATTCTGCTGCGATACACCATCCCATCTGGTTTGCGCTTAGTGGGACTAACATTTGTTTTTCAACAGGACAATGACCCAAAACGCACCTTCAGGCTGTGTAAGGGCTATTTTACCAAAAAGGAGAGTGATGGATTGCTGCATCATATGACCTGGCCTCCACAACCACCCGACTTCAACTCAATTGAGATAGTTTGGGATGAGTTGGACCACGGAGTGAAGGCAAAGCAGCCAACAAGTGCAGCATATGTGGGAACTCCTTCAAGACTGTTGGAAAAGCATTCCAGGTGACTACCTCATGAAGCTTTTTGAGGGAATGCAAAGCTGTCATCAAGGCAAAGGGTAGTCTACTTTGAAGAATCTCAAATATAAAATAAATATTGTTTAACAGTTTTTTTGTTTCCTACACGATTCTAAATGTGTTATTTCATAGTTTTGAATTCTACTATTATTCTACAATGTATAAAATATAGAAAAAAAAATAAAAACCATTGAATGAGTAGGTGTGTCCAAACTTTTGACTGGTACTGTATATATGCAAGCAAGGTATGTTTTAGTCAAACATTATTGTATGTCTGTTTGGGCTTCTTGCGGTCAATATGCAGTCTACAAATGATTTGTAATTATGTTCCGCCCCCATGACCATTTGCTCGTGGCTGAATTTAGTTGATGATCCCTGCACTATGGATTTGTTTTGTCTTGTAGTAAGATATTCCAAATATGATCTCTACAATCTCCTGCAATATAACTTCAGTCACAAAAACTGTCAAATGTAATGTTCCGCTTTGTGTCATTACAGAAGCATTTATACTCAGCTCTGATGGACAGACCCGTAATTATGCTGTCGACATTATCCTTCTGTTTTCCACATCCCACTTTGAGTCCAACCCATGTGTTGATCAGGTCCTCTCTGCAATTCAGGGCAAAATGACTGTTTCTATAATAATCTAATCTAACACTGTTATTTAAAAGAGCGTATGAAGGATGGCGTTTCAATGTAATATTCTAAAATATCCTGTAAGAACAGTTGCAATGTTCCTTGTCCGTATGGAGAGAGGGAAGGGTTGTTTAAACCTGGTCAGGCGAGGGTGAACCATAGATGGACCCCTGTTTGTGTGGTGTTAGTGCTCCTGGGTGTTTTGGGAGCCAGGCAGGGGTAAATAATGCTCTTAACTAACTCTTAACTATACACATGAGGACAGTGCAGCAGGCTGCATATAGAGAAAGCAATAGAGAGGGGGGGGGGGGGGGGGGAGCAAAGCGGCGGAAAAGCAGAGCGTCTCTCAGCTGTCACGTTCTCTTGCTGTAAAGCCATGTGGAATGATATAACATTGACGTCACTACCCAGTGACGTACGAGTGTGACTGAAAAAAAAACCAACGTAGTTTTACTAATCGCCCTGTAGAATTTAGTGACTGCCTCTAGCTTCTGATGAGAAGGGGAGAGAATGCACGTGGGAAAATGCAAATACTATTTAACGTTGTATGTAGGATTGTTTAAATTAGTCAAATAAAATGTATAATTTATCATAACATTGAATTCTGTTTTTGTAAATATTTTTATGAAGATGAACATTAATTGAATAGAGCCAACTACCAAGTGTTGGTAGTTGATGGTCATTATATTTAGCCTAAACTGATTGTAAAATTGCTTGAGTGAATTTAACAAATTAGTGGTGTGATTTGACAAAGATGATGGATGACGTGTGTAATGTCTTAAGTACTCTATATTTTGAGACATTTTGAGACAGTTAATGTTTTTCTATATAGTAATAGAATATGTAATTTACGTGCATGTTTCTGGAATATGGAACATAGTTTATTTGATTAAATATTAAAATAAGGCTACAACATGTCTTTAGTCGTTATTTTGATCATTTCTAGCAATTCTGTGATTCTTGACTAAGGAAAAAATATATAGACCTACTTGTTGTTGTCTGTGATCCATCCAACTTATTTAGTCTATCTCCTCAACTCATTTATTTCTGCGTAGTCTCAGTACATTAGCTTCTATTGTGCTCAGCTGTAGTGGGCCCAGAGATAAGGGGCTTGAAAAACAAGTCCTAGAAAGCACTGATAGGATGACAAAATACAACCGTCTGCTGGAGCTAGCTACAGTATATTGCTTATGGTGTTGAATTACATGTTCTATAATACCAAATACACCTTCTAACCTTTCACTGTCAATACTATTAAGATGTTTTGTGAACAGAAATCCACAAAGACAAATATTGTAGCCTAACATTTGCTTGATAACAATGTAACATGGTTCTCTCTTTTTTGGAATAGTAGACGTTATTATTATTATTGGACTAAGGAAATGAGTCACTCCTGCCTTGCACAAGTAAACGCATGAGTGGTAATCAAATTAGACCTTAAATTAAGGCCACGACACTACTCAGGCCTTTTCACATCACACATGGTCAGGACATTGCTGCTGCACACACACACACACACACACACACACACACACACACACACACACACACACACACACACACACACACACGCGCGCACAAGCAGCAGGCAGGGCCTCTCCAATAAGGGCAGTAGACATACATCGGTCTGATCAGACACAAGTCCTCAAAGCTTCCTATAGTCAATTTTGAAATATACATTACTGACTTATGCAAAACATATTAAGCAATAAATGGTAAAAGGAACAGATTTTAGCCTTTGAAATGTAACATTTATATTATTGTTACATGAATCATTTTTGAACTAGATAGATAATGGATAGGTAATAAAGGTAGCACATCTCTTCCAGCGGCTATGAGTGAACAGATCTATCCAATATTCACAGTTCTTGACACATACTGTATATCTGTTCAGTGTGACTCTTAATCAGAATATTCAGATCTCAGTGTGTGAGCTTGACAGTTAAATCCAAAACTTAGTTTGCATTGTTACTTCAATTTATTGATACATAAGGTGCAGCCCAGCTATCGTTGCTGTCTGTTTTATTGTTTCACTATTAGATTAATAATACTTAAAAAATATTCATAAAATACCCCAAAATGATCAGTCATGTTTTAATACAATAATATTTTTATTAGGCTAATATTTGATTATTATCTTGTTGTATTTCAGCTCAAATTAAGACAAAACTCCTCATTATATACAGTTGAAGTCAGAAGTTCACATACACCTTAGTCAAATACATTTAAACTCAGTTTTTCACAATTCCTGACATTTAATCCTAGTAAAGACTCTCTGTCTTAGGTCAGTTAGGATCACCACTTTCTTTTAAGAATGTGAAATGTCAGAATAATAGTAGAGAGAATGATTCAGTTCAAATTGTATTTCTTTCATCACATTCCCATTGGGTCAGAAGTTTACATACACTCAATTAGTATTTGGTAGCATTGCCTTTAAATTGTTTAACTTGGGTCATATGTTTTGGGTAGCCCTCCACAAGCTTCCCACAATAAATTGGGTGAATTTTGGCTCATTCCTCCTGACAAAGCTGGTGTAACTGAGTCAGGTTTGTAGGCCTCCTTGCTCGCACACGCTTTTTCAATTCTGCCCACAAATTTTCTATAGGATTGAAATTTTGGAAGTATGCTTGGGGTCATTGTCCATTTGGAAGACACATTTGTGACCAAGCTTTAACTTCCTGACTGATGTCTTGAGATGTTGCTTCAATATATCCACATAATATTTCCTACCTCATGATGCCATTTATTTTGTGAAGTGCTCCAGTCCCTCCTGCAGCAAAGCACGCCCACAACATGATGCTGCCACCACCGTGCTTCACGGTTGGGAAGTTGTTCTTCGGTTTGCAAGCCTCCCCCATTTTCCTCCAAACATAACGATGGTCTATTTTTGTTTCATCAGACCAGACGACATTTCTCTGAAAAGTACGATCTTTGTCCCCATGTGCAGTTGCAAACTGTAGTCTGGCTTTTTTATGGCAGTTTTGGAGCAGTGGCTTCTTCCTTGCTGAGCGGCCTTTCAGGTTATGTCGATATAGGACTTGTTTTACTGTGGATATAGATACTTTTCTGGTTCTAAAAAAAAAGGTCTTGGTTGATTTCTTTTGGTTTTCCCATGGTGTCAAGCAAAGAGGCACTTGAGTTTGAAGGTTGGCCTTGAAATACATCAACAGGTACACCTCCAATTGACTCACATTATGTCAATTATCCCATCAGAAGCTTCTAAAGCCATGACATCATTTTTTTGGAATTTTCCAAGCTGTTTAAAGGCACAGTCAACGTAGTGTATGTACACGTCTGACCCACTGGGATTGTGATACATTGAACTATAAGTGAAATAATCTGTCTGTAAACAATTGTTGAAAAAATGACTTGTGTCATGCACAAAGTAGATGTCCTAACCGACTTGCCAAAACTATAGTTTGTTAACAAGAAACTTGTGGAGTGGTTGAAAAACTAGTTTTAATGACTCCAACATAAGTGTATGTAAACTTCCAACTTTAACTGTAGATAAAATATGCACAGGTATCAGATTATTCTAGCAACTATTATTTATTTGCTAGTTAAATTGAATGTTGTCTTTTTTAAATGATTTTTTATTTATTCAATGTTCTCTGTCACTGGTTTGGTGTTAATTTTCTACTTGGCAGCAGACATCAGGACTTGTTGAATGAAAGGGTTAACAGCAGCAGCGAGGGAGCCAGCCAAGCGAGGTGCTCTGTGTGTTTGGCTGACTGCAGAGTGAAACAGGATGCAGTGACTGCATTGTCAGCCTGCTGGTGTGAGTGCAAACAGATGAGGAAATGCTGGAGCGGGTACTCTAAAACTTGGGTTACCTTGGAAACGGTTTGCGTCATGATCACCAGCAATTAGCTTGCAGCTCTTTAGTTTTCAAGATGGGTCTACCAGGGCTTAGTCCAATGGCTGTTGCTAACAGAGAAAGGAATTGTCCTCCAAACAACGCTAGGAAATAATTGATGCTTTTTACCTATATTTTGTAATGTCATTTTTTTTGTTTTCAAAGACAATTAAAAGTTTATCTTATTTCATATGTTACATTTTTTACAGAATGTATATATTTTGAAAGTTACCTGAAGAGTGTGTGTGTGTGTGTGTGTGTGTGTGTGTGTGTGTGTGTGTGTGTGTGTGTGTGTGTGTGTGTGTGTGTGTGTGTGTGTGTGTGTGGTCGAAGCACATGGGGCGGTGCATAAAGTTCCCAAGCGGTCGGTCAGTGATGAGTAGTAATATTTAATGGTTATATTTGAGAGTTAAGAGGCTTCTCTCTCTGGGCCTGTGTTGAGTCTGTGGACACACCTACCAACTGCCATTTTTACACCTCCACTGATCACAGGGAGAGAAAGCCTACTCTGCTCAACCCAGGGGCAGATTGTTGGAACTTTATTAGCCATATACTCAGTACCTCTCATTTGTTTCAAGAGGAGCAGGGATTTTCTGCATGGCTCACCTGGAAAGGATTATTGCACCATAAGGTTCCCAATAGTTCAAACATTTAAGGTGGCCTAGTAGCTTTTAAGTCGACATGGAGGTTGTTGAACCTTGCATGCGTCCTGTGAAGGAAAAAAAAGATAAGAAGAAGCTGTTTGTTTAGCCCAGTGGCGGGGTGGGATAGGAGGGAGGGACAGTATGGGAGACCATAATGGGGTTGGGAGGAGGGGTGGTTAGCTGAGATCAGAGATCGAGTGACTTACGTGAAAGATCTCAGTTGAGTTAGTTGGCTCGCTGGGGGTTGGAGAATGTTGGAGGAATGGGACTGCGAGGATGGTTAGTTTCTGTTTGCAGTGGTGTAAAAAGCACCCAATTGTCAAACTTGAGTAAAAATAAGGATACCTTTATTAGAAAATGACTCAAGTAAGAGTGAATGTCACCCAGTAAAATACTACTTGAGTAAAAGCCTAAAAGTATTTGGTTTGAAATATACTTAACTACCGAAAGTAAATGTAATTGCTCAAATATATTTAAATATCAAAAGTAAAAGTATAAAAATACAAAATAAATCCTTATATTAAGCAAACCAGACGGCACTATTTTCTTGATTTTTCAATTTATGGATAGCCAGGGGTTTATCTCAATTTATCTCAATTACAGCGTATTTGCAGTGGTGGAAAAAGTACCCAATTGTGATACTTGAGTAAAAGTATAGATACCTTAATAGAAAATGACTCAAGTAAAAGTGAAAGTCACTCAGTAAAATACTACTTGAGTAAAAGTCTAAAAGTATTTGGTTCTAAATATACTTAGTTATCAAAAGTAAATGTAATTGATAATATATACTTAAGTATCAAAGGTAAAAGTATAAATAATTTCAAATTCCTTCTATTAAAAGCAAAGCAGACGCCACCATTTTCTTCTTTCAAAAATGTACAGATAGCCAGGGGCACACTCCAACACTCAGACATCATTTACAAATGTTGCATTTGGGTTTGGTCTGTCAGATCAGAGACAGTAGGGATGACCATGTGTTCTCTTGATAAGTGCATGAATTGGATCATTTTCCTGTCCTGCTAAGCATTCAAAATGTAACAAGTACTTTTGGGTGTCAGGGAAAATGTATGGAGTAAAAAGTACATTATTTTCTGTAGGAATGTAGTGAAGTTGTCAAAAAATGTATAGTAAAGTACACATACCACAAAAAACTACTTAAGTAGTACTTTGAAGTATTTTTACTTCAGTACTTTACACTGCTTATTTGTGACTGAATAGGACCAATAATCCTGTCTGTCAAATTCAAGATGGGAACTGAACTGTTGTTCACTGTTCTGATGAAATGTTTTCTTTCTCTCGCTCTCTCTCTCTCCTCTCTCCTCTCCTCTCTCCTCTCTCTCTCTCCTCTCTCCTCTTTCCTCTCTCCTCTTTCCTCTCTCCTCTCCTCTCTCTCTCTCTCCTCTCTCCTCTCTCTCTCAATTGAAAACAGTGTTAGCGCTGCCACTTTTACACCAAAAGGCTGTTGCTAGGTGACGGCTGACGTCAGTGGCAGCTACAGAGGAGGTCTTGTGTGTTTGGCTGCTGAGGGCAGACCCCACTGAAAAGGGCAAAACTATGAAGCACTATTAGTCATTGCAATAAAAACCTAAACTTCAGTGTCCAAGGATAGCCACTCTAAATAATTGTGAGCATTCCATGCAGACACCTTCTGTAAACCTGCGATCAGGAATTACAAGGTAAAAAAATAAGAAATTCTCTGTCAACCCTGCCAATACCCAACCCCTTTTATCTTTCTCTCTCCCTACTCCCTCGCTGTCTCCTTTTTTCTAACCCCCCCACACAGGCTCAAATACCAGTCCAGGAACCCCCTCCGTTTTCAGAGCACATGACGTAAGCAATATTTTGTAGAGAGGGGGGAAGAATCAAGGTTGCCAAGGTTGCTCTGGAGCCTGCTTGCCATTGTTTAGTGTAACCAATTCCTGGGAACCCGTATCTCTCTCCCTCAATCCCTTTCTCTCTCTGGTCTAGAACATCTGCCCTATTGGACAGCACAGATCAACACCGCACTGTGCATAGCCTAAACAAATTACACAAAAGTTAGGCTTGGCATGTTTGTTTATTTTAGTAAAGAAAGTTAACTATTTTGCTGAATGTAAGCAAAATAAATGACTAATTCACACAATATTTATTTCACTTAGAAATTGTAGAGTAGATTGTTTAGACCAGTGAAAAATACAATAATTGAATGCATTGAAAGTTCTGTCTAAGGCAACAACGTGATAAATGGGTTGAATTGGGGAAACCAGGTTACCGAGATTCACCGCCCAAACCCATTGTTCTTCTGCCCCTGAGCAAGGCAGTTAACACACTGTTCACCGGGCGCCGAAGACGTGGATGTTGGTTAAGGCAGCCCTCCGCACCTCTGATTCAGAGGGGTTGGGTTAAATGTGGAAGACACATTTCAGTTGAATGCATTCAGTTGTACAGCTTTCCTCTGGATGAATACAGTGCCTTCAGAAAGTATTCAGACCAGACTTGGGCGGTATACCGTGCATACCGGGGTATTTGGAAATAGCCACAAGATGTTTTTTCAATACCGTATAATAAAAAATGACATTAAAATTCAATACATTTTAATATTTGTAGTTACAGACAATACATTAGTGCAACACATACATTTGCCAGAAAATAGCTTAATTGTCATCAGATGACAACAGAAGTGGAATAACTATTTGGTTGGCAGCCACACAAGTAAATGTGCTCACAATGAAAAAGCAAGGTCTTTTTTTGCTAAAAACTATGCATGGCCATCATATTTCTAATGTTTTTCATGGAAGGAATGTCACCAGCTACATTTCCTAATGTTTTGCATAAAATTAATCTTGTATTATATCGGATAAAAGTACCTGAGAAAAGTAGCTACACATCAGGGCTCCTGAGTGGCGCAGCGGTCTAAGGCACTGCATCTCAGTGCAAGAGGCTTCACTGCAGTCCCTGGTTAGGTTGCATCACATCCGGCCATGATTGGGTGGCCCACAATTGGCCCAGCGTTGTCCGGGTTTGGCCGAGGGAGGCTGTCATTGTAAATAAGAATTTGATCTTAACTGACTTGCCTAGTTAAATAAAGGTTAAATAACCTTTGGTAGAATGCCTGTTCGTGAATTCTCATCCGAGTGGAGAGGTGCAACTGAAGCACAACATTTGTTTGATGCTGAGCAGAAATTACAATAAGAAGCATTTTAGATCTGCGTTTTCAAAACGCAAGAAGATATTTCTTATGCGTTTTAGTAATTATTTCCTGTGTAAAGAACATGAAGAATTCTGCGTTAGGGCGACCCCTAAGTTTAACTTGCTAGTTATCTAAGTAAGTGGCTGAATTAATAAGTTCACAGGGCATCATATCGTGTTAGCTTTCTGCCGTGTTTGAGAAGTCAAAGCCCTTTGGTTTAGTTTTCTGTAAAGCTGCCACTGCAGCTTGATATCCTTGCGTTTTTTCTCCTCTCCGTTCTGGGCCCGTCTGCTCCTCCCCTATCTTCTCAGAGCAGCGAAGACAGGCTCGTTGCCCTTTCCACTCCTGGACTCCACACAGACACAGTGTGTGTATACAGTACTGTTCTTCTTTCAGACAAGCATGCGTCAAAACTTTGTTCATCTACACAATGTCTCTCCTTCACATTCACTTGTAAATGTCCAAACTCACCAAAAAGGACATTCGGTAACTCCTACCCACAGGAGCACTGTATATATATTATACAGTGCATTCGGGAAGTATTCAGACCGCTTGCCTTTTTCCATATTTTGTTACGTTACAGCCTTATTCTAAAATGGATTACATCGTTTTTCCCCCCTCGTCAATCTACACACAATACCCCATAATGACAAAGCAAAAACAGTTTTTTTAGGAAAAAATATGACATTTGCATAAGTATTCATACCCTTTACTCAGTACTTTGTTGAAGCACCTTTGGTAGCGATTACAGCCTCTATTCTTCTTGGGTATGACGCCACAAGCTTGACACACCTGTATTTGGGGAGTTTCTTCCATTCTTCTCTGCAGATCCTCTCAAGCTCTGTCCGGTTGGATGGAGAGCGTTGCTGCACAGCTATGGGACACTGGGACACTCAAGGACGTTCAGAGAGTTGTCCCGAAGCCACTCCTGCGTTGTCTTGGCTGTGTGATTAGGGTCGTTGTCCTGTTGGAAGGTGAACATTTGCCCCAGTCTGAGGTCCTGAGCGCTCTGGAGCAGGTTTTCATCAATGATCTCTCTGTACTTTGCTCCATTCATCTTTCACTCGATCCTGACTAGTCTCCCAGTCCCTGCTGATGAAAAACTTTCCCACAACATGATGCTGCCACCACCATGCTTCACCGTAGGGATGGTGCCAGGTTTTCTCTAGACGTGATGCTTGGCATTCAGGCCAAAGACTCCTCAGATGAGAGAATCTTGTTTCTCATGGTGTGCTTTCCCAAGCAGGCTGTCATGTGCCTTTTACTGAGGAGTGGCTTCCTTCTGGCCACTCTACCATAAAGGCATGATTTGTGGCGTGATGCAGAGATGGTTGTCCTTCTGGAAGGTTCTCCCATCTCCACAGAGGAACTCTGGAGCTCTGTCAGAGTGACCATCGGGTTCTTGGTCCCCTCCCTGACCAAGCCCCTTGGTGCACTACGAACAATTCCTTTCACCTCATGGCTTGGTTTTTGTTCTGAAATGCACTGTTAATGGTGGGACCTTATATAGACAGGTGTGTGTGCGCCTTTCCAAATCATATCCAATCAATTGAATTTACCACAGGTGGACTCTAATCAACTTGTAGAACCATCTCAAGGATGACCAATGGAAACAGGATGCACCTGAGCTCAATTTCGAGTCTCATAGCAAAGGGTCTGAATACTTCTGTTTTTTATTTTTAATACATTTGCAGAGATACAAATACAATTTTTTTTAAATGTTCTTTAATTGTGGGGTATTGTGTGTAGATTGATGATGTATAGAAAATCTGGATACCTCCAGACTCTAATTCACACCTCTTAACTTTTTACACATTCTGTTGTGTTACAGCCTGCATTTACCATAATGTCAAAGTGGAATTACTTTTTTTAGACAATTTTACAAATTAATGAAAGATGAAATGCTGAAATGTTTTGAGTCAGTGAGCATGGCTACATGCACACAATAATGTGATTATTGTGCATAGTCAGGTTAATATACTACACTGAACAAAAATATTAACACAATATTAGAGGTCGACCGATTAATCGGAATGGCCGATTAATTAGGGCCGATTTCAAGTTTTCATAACAATCGGAAATCTGTATTTTTGGGCGTCGATTTTGCCGATTTAATAAAATAAAATAAAAAAAAAATTAAAAAAAATGTATTTAATTAATTAGGCAAGTCAGTTAAGAACACATTCTTATTTTCAATGACGGCCTAGGAATGGTGGGTTAACTGCCTTGTTCAGGGGCAGAACGACAGATGTTCACCTTGTCAGCTCGGGGGATCCAATCTTGTAACCTCACAGTTAACTAGTCCAACACTCTAACCACCTGCCTCTCATTGCACTCCACGAGGAGCCTGCCTGTTACGCGAATGCAGTAGAAGCCAAGGTAAGTTGCTAGCTAGCATTAAACTTATCTTATAAAAAACAATCAATCATAATCACATAATCATAATCAAGTTATAACTGATAGAATCTTGGTTGATGATATTACTTGTTTATCTAGCGTGTACTGCGTTGCATATAATCGATGCAAAGCTAGGTGATGATTTAACAAAAGCTCATTTGCAGAAAAAGCACAATCGTTGGACGACTGTACCTAACCATAAACACCAATGCCTTTCTTAAAATCAATACACAGAAGTATATATTTTTAAACCTGCAATCCAGGTTAGCAGGCAATATTAACCAGGTGAAATTGTGTAATTTCTCTTGCGTTTATTGCACGCAGAGTCAGGGTATATTCAACAGTTTGGGCCGCCTGGCTCATTGCAAACTAATTTGCCATAATTTTACGTAATTATGACATAACATTGAAGGTTGTGCAATGTAACAAGAATATTTCGACTTAGGGATGCCACCCATTAGATAAAATACTGAACTGTTCCATATTTCACTGAAATAAACATTTTGTTTTCGAAATTATAGTTTCCGGATTCGACCATATTAATGACCAAAGGCTCGTATTTCTTTGTGTTCTTATGTTATAATTAAGTCTATGATTTGATAGAGCAGTCTGACTGAGCGATGGTAGGCAGCAGCAGGCTCGTAAGCATTCATTCAAACAGCACTTTCGTGCGTTTTACCAGCAGCTCTTCGCAAGCACAGCGCTGTTTATGACTTCAAGCCTATCAGCCTAATGGCTGGTGTAACCGATGTGAAATGGCTAGCTAGTTAGCTGTGTGTGCGCAAATAGCGTTTCAAACGTCACTCGCTCTGAGACTTGGAGTAGTTATTCCCCTTGCTCTGCAAGGGCCGCTGCTTTTGTGCAGCGATGGGTAACGCTGCTTCGAGTGTGGCTGTTGATGATGCGTTCCTGGTTCGAGTCCAGGTAGGGGCGAGGAGAGGGACGGAAGCTATACTGTTACACTAGCAATACTATAGTGCCTATAAGAACATCCAATATTCAAAGGTATATGAAATACAAATGGTATAGAGAGAAAGAGTCCTATACATACTATATTAACTACAACCTAAAACCTCTTACTTTGGAAGATTGAATTCTCATGTTAAAATTAACCACCAACTTTCATATGTTCTCATGTTCTCAGCAAGGAACTTAAACGTTAGCTTTTTTTACATGGCACATATTGCACTTTTACTTCTCCAACACTTTGTTTTTGCATTATTTAAACCAAATTGAACATGTTTAATTATTTATTTGATGCTAAATTGATTTTTATTCATGTATTATATTAAGTTAAAATAAGTGTTCATTCAGTATTGTTGTAATTGTCATTATTACAAATCAATTTAAAAACATTGTCCGATTAATCGGTATCGGCTTTTTTGGTCCTCCAATAATTGGTATCGGTATCGGCATTGAAAAATCATAATCGGTCGACCACAATATGCAACATTTTAAACAATTTTCCTGAAATATAGTTCATTTTAGGAAATCAGTCAATTGAAATGAATTAATTTGTCCCTAATCAATGGATTTCACATGACTGGGAGTCAGTGGCGGTCAGTGCTATTTAAGATGATGGAGGATTTGTATTTTTGATTTTAATGAGCATGGCCTTATTTCTATTACAGCATATTGGATGACTGAATATTTTTAGTATAGTTTTATCTAAAAATTACTAAATTCACTGAGGAGGATGTCCCTCCCCTTCCTCCTCTGAGGAGCCTACACTGATGGAAATACAGATATGCATCTGTTGATCACAGACACCTTTTTTTTAAGTATGAGCGTGGATCAGAAAACCAGTCAGTAATTGGTGTGACCATAATTTGCCTCATGCAGCGCGACACATCTCCTTCGCATAGAGTTTATCAGGTTGTTGGTCGTGGCCTGTGGAATGTTGTCCCACTCTTCAATGGCTGTGCAAAGTTGCTGGATATTGGCGGGAACTTGAACACACTGTTGTACACGTTGATCCAGAGCATTCCAAACATGCTCAATGGATGACATGTCTGGTGAGTATACAGGCCATGGAAAAACTGGGACATTTTCAGCTTCGAGGAATTGTGTACAGATCCTTGCGATATGGGGCCGTGCATAATTTATGCGTGAAGAACACACTTCTCCAGCGTGCCAGTGGCCATCGAAGGTGAGCATTTGCCGACTCAAGTCAGTTACAACGCCAAATTGCAGTCAGGTCCAGATCCCCAGTGAGGATGACAAGCTTGCAGATGAGCTTCCCTGACAGTTTGTGCAGAAATTCTTCGGTTGTGCAAACCCAGTTTTATCAGCTGTCCGAGTGGCTGGTCTCAGACGATCCCACAGGTGAATAAGTTGGATGTGGAGGTCCTGGGCTGGTGTGCTTACACGTGGTCTGCGGTTGTGAGGCTGGTTGGACATACTTCCATTTTCTATAAAACGATGTTGGAGGCGGCTTATGGTATAGAAATTAACATTCAATTCTCTTGCAACAGCTCATGCCAATTGTATGATCCCTCAAAACTTGAGACATCTGTGGCATCTGTGTGACAAAACTGCACATTTTAGAGTGGCCTCTTTATTGTCCCCAGCACAAGGTGCACCTGTATATCATGCTGTTTAATCAGCTTCTTGATATACCACACCTGTCAGGTGGATGGATTATCTTGGCAAAGGATAAATTCTCACTAACAGGGATGTCAACAAATTTGTGCACAAACATTTGAAAGAAATAAGCTTTTTGTGCGTATGGAACATTTCTGAGATCTTTAATTTGAGCTCATGAAACATGGGACTAACACTTTACACGTTGCAATTATATTTTTGTTTAGTATATATGCTTGATATGCTTAAGAATCACACTTCTGGTTTTGGCGGTGGGTTACGCGGGAGAAAATAGATTTATTCCCGGGAGGGAACATAAAAAAACAATACTGGGAAAATATTCAACCCTAATAAATACTTTATTTTGGCAATGTATATATCTTACCCTCAGCAATACTTTGATGGAACTCCTCTAGGTATTGATTGTTTTTGCACAATTGCATTGCTTGTATTGTTGTCGCTGTTGTTTTTGTTATTTCTGCTGCTGCTTTGGATGTTGTCCCCAGTTCAAGTTCTCATCAGCTCTCCCCTACCAAGGAGAGTCAGACAAAACATTTTGTTGAAGAGTCTCGAGCTCCCGGAAGCCTGGCCACCTGACAGTGAAGAGAACCGCCTCCCTACCTGCATACGGGTATAACCAACCATCCATCCTAGACCCTTCCTCTGTGGTGTCTGGCTGCCTGACTCCCTCCCCTGGGGGTTAACACATCCCAGCCCTGCCTGTCTGTCTCATTATGTTCCAGCCCTCCAGTGGTAGAATCTCACCCCTGTCCTGTTACACTGTCTGAGGCGCTGGCAATGAAACAGCCTTTTTAACACCATGTTATAGTGTTCCTACTCTACTGAGGGATGTAATGTAGTGCTATTCACACACTAAAGGTAAAAAAAACATTTGCCTGTGGTTTTGTTTTTGTTCAAATTTTTGTCTATATTCTCATAGCTCTATTTTCTCATAGCTCTTTTACATGCTTGGAAAGGAACAGAGGGTTTTGTGTTTCTGAGAAAGACGAGAAACAGCACTGATCATTCAGTAGTCTCTGTTTAATATTGTTCTCTCCCAAGTGTCTGTCTCTATCCACAGTCACTGGGTTTCTTCACTCTCTGCCTTTCAATCAGACTCACTGTCACACACTAAACTACACAGCGGAGATAGCAATGGGCCTAGATGAAAAAAAAAAAACTTATGAAGACATCAGTAGCAAAACACAAAAGCCACAACTGTAGTTGTGTGTGTGTGTGTGTGTCCACTCTCGCCTAGCTCTGCCTAAAGAAGTGCGTAAAGCCTCCTGTCTTTGGTATGTCAGCAATGAATGATGTGTGCTGTCACTAGAGATAAACCAGCCACTGTGTACTATGCCTGCTGTAAGGAGGGGGCAGAGAGATAGGTGGATTGTGTACTGTCCACAGCACACAGTCACGTGGCCTGGTAGGGCTGGACAATGTATCACATTTATTTGATGAATTAGAATGTATGATTTTGCGCGATATTCCAAATGCCTTTATCAAAAGAGTCGAGTTTGTTATGATCGTTTATATCTGCATGTTCACATGCTGTATTTTCGGTCTCATCTCTTTCGCTCCTCTGTGCTGTGTACACCTTCACATTTACACCAGAGATCTGTATATAATGAAGAGATGCACATCTCCACCCTAACAATGGGATTCGTTGTCCCAAAGGCGGAAAGGCAGGTGACAGGCTTAGTTCCAAAATAAGCCCATAGAAACGCATTGGCCCTATTTTGGACAGATTTGAGCGAGAGTGAAACCTCTTGCTTCGCCTCTATGGTTTACACACATATCAAGCCCCCCCCACCCCGCGCCTCTCACCCCAGCAAAGTTCAGAGATGTCATCTTCCTCTCTGACCAGCGGTTTCAACTCGCTATTTGCATTTGAGATTTGGTCCACCAAAACACATTGAGACATTATTTTACTGTAATAGAGTCTCCTCTAACTTTTTTAATGCTACCCTTTTTAGGTCACAATTACTCAAATTGTGCGCAGAGCAGACACTACTAAAACGAGAGTATCAATGAACATTGATTCTGGAAAATGAATGCTCAGTTTGTCCCGTGCAGCTGTGGGGTACCATGTACCGCTAGCAACATTTTAGGCAAAGACTGTTTGTTATACTAGCTGTCTGGTCTGTGTTTTATAAATGTGAAGTAAGCATAAAACACGATTATATAAAGAATTGGCAACTCGTTCTCATTCTGAGAAATAAGGTAGGCCACTTGATTTCAACATCTGAACAAAGTGGAGAGGCTAACATGCTTTTCAAACAGTTGGAGACTGACAGAAGGGTCTGTTCATAACAATTCAACTGTTGGCTAGCAACCTTGTTAGCTAGCAAACTGATTCAAGTTGTCTAAACTTGAATTATAAAGATTAGCTGGCTAATCACTGGCACGTGGTCTTGAGAGATTGTTGATGAGACCTGTGTTAATTTTCTATAGCCTGATGGCTGATACAAGAACTTAGTCGTTATTAGCGAATGTGCATTCTGCATGGTTCTGGTTACATTTGTAACAAAAAAGGGCATTATCATAGACATACTTTAAAGCTAGATTAGTGATTATTGCAATAAAAAGCAGGTTAAACTATTTTGATAAAATAATACAATTATTTGTGGGTATGGTTATGGAAGGCTTATATTTGGCCTAGGTATAACTTCACAAGCCCCGAATTCATTAGATTATTGCTGACTTTTTTAAATGCAGTATATTTTACCTTTAATTGTACAGCAACTCTTATTTCGAGAAAATATTTTTTTAAATTGATATATATATATATTGTGAATATGTTTGAAAAAATCGAGATATGATTTTTATGCCATATCGCCCAGCCCTATGGCCTGGACTCATAGCACAGAGGAGGTGATACTTGGGTGAGTTGTTAACTGAACTTTCCTGCCATGCCCAATGTGCGCTAGTAGATCAAATCAGAGCTGTGACCCAACTGTCACAAATATCATTCTCCTGCACCCAGAACTCACAGTAAGAGCTGGGCCAGAAATAAAAGACCAGCTACATGGATCTCTGGGAAATTCATTTATTTTAGGTGCAGGTAGGCTTTTTTTTTACACCACCAGCCTGTATTGTTTACACCAGGCATGAGCAAACCGTTTTCGTGAACGGGGTGGTGTACCTAAAAAACTGGCCACTGTAAATATGGCCACTGGCTCCAAAATTACTGGCACCCACGACTGGCAATGTACAAACAATACTTAAAAAATATAAACAATATAATTATAGAGATAAACTCAAAATATCAACATGTGAAAAATATTGTACTTTATTAATGTTTCAATGGAACCCAACAAAATATTTTATTGATTTAATTAAAAATCAATGTTTTCCAAATCAAGGTTTCCCAAATAATGGCTTTAAAGATGATTGTAAATAACATCTACTAAAATTAAACCAGGAATTAAATTCCACTTATATAAGTGTATCTAAGTGTTAAGGAACTATATTGAGCTATTACATCACTTTTTCACTAGGGTATAAAAATAAGGTAACAAGCATTTTGTCAAACATTACAGGAAAATACCA
This sequence comes from Oncorhynchus mykiss, assembly GCF_057628025.1. NCBI lineage: Eukaryota > Metazoa > Chordata > Actinopteri > Salmoniformes > Salmonidae > Oncorhynchus > Oncorhynchus mykiss. Next base: position 73,532,889 of record NC_143027.1, on the reverse strand, counting down.
TCCTGTTATCCTTGCCAGAGGTGGATGCGTTATGTACTAAATGAAGAGCTCCAATAATTATAAAACCTTGATTTTGGTGAAATGTGTTTTGTATTAAATAATTGTATGATTTTGTTTGGTTCCATTGAAACATTAATAAAGTACAGTATTTCTCACGTTGGTATTTTGAGTTTATCTCTAAAATTATATTGTTTATATTTTTTTAAGTATTGTTTGTGCATTGCCAGTAATTTTGGAGCCCTCTGTATATCACATATAACTAGGGATGCACATTGTCGGCAAAAAATCGAATTGCGATTTTTGTTGTTGTAACTTTGTGATTGCGATTTGACTTATGATAAAGATCAAAACCCCTGGGCGAACTGTTGGAATCATAGACATGTAATGATTTATATTAAAGGGGAAGCTTACCTAAAATCCTAAATGTCCCAAGTGATTCTGTACATTGATGTATCATGTGACTTGTGACGTGTTTTTGTGTCCTGCTAGCTCTGCTCCGCTGTCAGTCAAAGAGCAGTTGAGAAATCTGTGAATTGTGGACATTCCTTCTTTTATTGAAAGCGCATAGCCGAATGAGTTCATGTTTGGAACAATCTGTTGACTGCATTTGACCTAACAGAACAGCATGCAAACTTCTAGTGAATCTAACAGCGGGGAGGAGGACCTGCACTGCTTGTGTGACTGGGAGTCAGGCTTTGTTTGTGTGGGAAGCAGCCGCAAGAGGATAGAGGGAGAGAGATGATAAAAAATGGATATTACACTGAGTGGCCTTTTCAGAATATTGCGATATGGGTATCTCTTGCGATATGGATATCTCTTGCGATATGGATATCTCCTACGATATGGATATCTCCTACGATATGGATATCTCCTACGATATGGGTATCTCTTGCGATATGGATATCTCTTGCGATATGGATATCTCTTGCGATATGGATATCTCTTGCGATATGGATATCTCTTGCGATATGGATATCTCCTACGATATGGATATCTCTTGCGATATGGCATTGCACATGTCAATATTGAAATTTGATTAATTGTGCATCCCTACTATAAACCTAGGCAGAGCAGCCTAATACAGTACAGATCATTGCAGCAAAGTCCTCGGCTAATAATATTGAAATTGAGTGATTTATTTCCCACTTCAGAAGTTGATTTTTTTCCCCTTTCTCTTGATATTGCAATTGGCTCACTCACTGGTTTTGTGCAGTGCGTTGTGTTTCCCTGTGTGCAAAGTGAGATTGTGAGTGCAGTCTGTTGGGCTGCTTTCTGCTGTGTGTGGAATGATAGCAACAGCTGCTTTGTGTGTCTTTCTGTGGCCTGGCTCTCCTGTGCCGCTGCTGCTCCAGCAGAGGTTCTGTGGTTATGGACTCCTGGTGCTATGGGCCTTGGTATTGGGCAGCAGGGATAGAGAGCAGCGGGAGCTGGTTGGGAGTAGAGATGTACCAAGCATCGTGTGTCCCTCATATAGACAGGCCTACACTCTGACTAGACGGGGACATGACGTGACTACTATGGTACAGTAGCTAGCTAGGGTTATAAATAGCACAGTGAGAAAAGTCAGTGTTTGTTGACTGTGCCCAAAGTGATGTGATCTAATGTGCTTTGTTAAAATAACACTGTCCCATTACAGTGACAAAAGGATATGGGGCACAGTTCCAAGCTATTTAAAAGGTAATTTAAAGGCTAGCCTACAAGCTGTGGAATGTGCTTGATTTCTTTCAGGTAACCTAAGACCCCTGAAAGCATGCAAATGTCATTTCTGCTTTTATTTATACCTGTGCAGAGACTCTTGCAGCTGCTGGTCTTAGATCATTCATTACAGTTTTGATTGACCTATAATTCACCAGGCTTTCTTTCTGCTGTTGGTATTAGTGCTCTTTTCCCTTTAATCAATGTTCCAAGAGCCAGTGGGCCAGAATGAGATGTGGTGTCTCTGTCTGCTGCACCGGCTGGAGAGGATGATGTGCAAATGGACGCCATGTGTGTCACTTTACTTTGGGGGGAGAGACAGGAGAACACAAAGGGGGAGTTCTAGTGTCCCTAAATGGTTGATGGGGAAACCGAGAGACAGACATTCACTGCATCAATTCATAATTTCATTGAGACATCAGTCAGAAATATACGCTATCATTTACTCAAGTGTAGACATTTCTTCTAGAGAGCACGGCACTATCTTGACGACATAAAATGCCAAGTTATGGGAAAAATGTGTGCTGTGGAGATATGTCATTTTCTTCTTCCCCCGGTTCAAGCGATGTTGTGTATTTTCTCACAGCTCAGATGTAGCATATACTAATTGTTCTTTACCGGTTTTCACAGTAAACCTGCTTCTACTGACACAGTAAACCTGCTTCTACTGACACAGTAAACCTGCTTCTACCGACACAGTAAACCTGCTTCTACTGACACAATAAGCCTGCTTCTAATGAGAGAGAGAGAGAGAGAGAGAGAGAGAGCTAGCAAGAAGTGTTTATGTGCCGTGCCGCGGTCTCTCTCTGGAGACAAAAGGCAGGGTTTGCCTCAGTCTGCGCTCATACTTGGATGTTGCTCGGGCCCTCACTGGGTTGTGCTATGCTCCAGACTCTGCTCTGCTCGGAGTCAACCCTGAATGTCGATGCGCAGAGATCTTTTATGATGAACTAGTAATAGTAATGGAATCTCCCTTGCTTTCACATTCCAAAGATGTGACTTTTGTATCTCCACCCAAGGCATTTTCCCTTCATGTAACACCCTCCCTGCTTAACAGAGCAAGGTATGCCCAATGTTTACATCCCCAGGATATGGGATTGTGGAGAATATGAGTGTATTTCATCTAAGGCTGCAAAGGGAGGGTCGATTACTTGAAACCTTCTGAAGTTTACCAGTAAACCACAAGAATTTTGGTATCTTTCAAGGATAGGAATAATACAATGACAAAATTACGATAGATTGCCATAGATTTTCTGTTAATTACCAAAATGACTGAATAATCTGATAAATGACATGTAGCTTTACAACTGTAATTACATCATGTTGAACTAGATCAACTTATCGTAGAACGTCCACTAACTAAATTCACACCATGTCTGTTATCATAAACTGGCAAGACAATAACAAAGTTCCCTCTTCATTCAAGATTTATTGTCATTGTTTCTATAGTTTTTTTTTTGAAGTGCAATGACTAACACAAAGATATTTCAGGGGCTATTGTTGACCAAATGGATTGAAAGCTGGAAATAAATAGTCAAGCAAACCAGTTAGCCTATCTGTTTTCACATTTTGAAATAGGCCAACTGTCAGTGATGAAAACTACTGAAAAGGCGGAACTATGCTATTGGAGCATCCTGTGCTGAAAGACACTCAAATATATTTTAGGAACTGGCATTTAATGTTACCATATTACCATATTCTAGACCATTAGAGAGCGTGGGATTGTTGAGTCTCATTCATAACAGGAAATGACGTTGTCTCTTATTATTTTTCCGTCTGACTGAATCTAAAGGATTGTGAATAATACATACTCATTCCCATAGACCAGGGGTGTCAAACTCATTCCACGGAGGGCCGAGTGTCTGTAGGTCAATTAAGACCTAAACAACCAGGTGAGGGGAGTTCCTTACTAATTAGTGACAATAATTAATCAAGTACAAAGGTGGAGGAAAAAACCCGCTGACACTCGACCCTCCATGGAATGAGTTTGACACGTGCCATAGACTGAGCTGTCAGATGATGGTATTTATGCCATTGTGAGTAAGAGTTATGCTACCTCAGAGCACTGGCCTCAGATCAGATCAACCTTTCCTTCCTATGTCTGTTCTGATTTATGAAGTGAAATGTACTCTGGCCTTGCTCTAAAGCCCTTCCAGTGAGTGATGTTGTGTTTGGTGACGAGTGTTCTTCTCCCTGTCTGTATGTATCCTTCCCACCCTGTCTGTCTGTCAGTCTGGCCTAGCGGCAGGGTCTCTGTGTTCTCCCTTGGTAGTGTATGGCACAGGGCACATGACAAGGGACTCTCTTTTTCAGTTCAGTTCAGTTCATGACATGTGCTGTGCTGCTGAACACCGGGGACTCAACACTCCCTACCAGCCCAAGCCCCATTTTATTCTCATAAAACATAAACTTATTACTCTCACACTTGGCTACAAGAAGGCATTTTTTAGGTGTTTCGCAACATAGTTGTAAGATTCAAACTGTTTTAAATCCCATGGAGCAGGAGCAGCTCTGACTAAAGCTGATCTGCTGTTTCCACCGTATCCTATTGGGTTAGAAGGGAATGCTCCATAGCTTTGTGTTAGAACTTCTCCCAGTGCCTGGAGGCCCAGGTTACAGGGCTGTGAGTTGTGCCAAGAGCCCAGACATCTTGTGTAGCCTACCACTGTGGCATTTTGTACTGCTCACACAGCATTGTGGCAGGCAGCAGAGCTGACCTTTATTTCACTGATTCTAAAAGGGCCTAAGGGTTTCCTTATCAAATTCAGGTGAGGGTAACAAGCTATGGGGCCCATTGCTCTCATTGTGTAATGATGTGTGAGCATCATGAAAACAGGAGAAGTGTAAAGTTTGTGTTTGTTTTAGTGTTGTTTTTGGTCACTTTAGGGCCTGTTGGCACCCAGAATGAGATGCACATAGAGAGAAAGCTGGAGGCAAGTGACCGCTGTAAAATAAAAACGTTGTGCCTGGGCCAGCGGTGGGCCCTTGTTTGTAAATCATTTACTTGACAACAGGCAATTTTACTCACTCTCACATCTCTCTCTCTCTCTCTCTCTCTCGTGTGTGAGATAGATGGTGGCTCTTTTCGCATGCTTGTTATTGGCCTGAGTTCCAGGGCTCAGGCGCTAGGCTTTGTTTATGAGAGGAGCCTGCTCTGATTCCATGATAAAGCCAGATGTTCCCTTACAAGGCCTCCAGCCTCCTCGATCTGGCACTCATGTCCATATCAGGTATAGTCTTCCTGTTGTACTCAAGCCTCCCAGGCTCAACACTAGCTGCTGTCTGGCCTTTAATTGGGCGCCTCAATGCTTGGCTCTAACACAGCTGCATACGAAGGACACTAAGGGAAGTGTTTATACTTCAATACAACAGAGCCTTTTTAATATACAACGTGTCAATTCTCCCCACCATGTATACTGTACATTTTAAAAAAGCCCTGTTTGTGAGTTCAGAGTAATAGGATTAACAGGGTTATTTTCCAAAAGAACGTAAGCAGATACATGAGGAACCGGAAAAATGGAGCCCCACTTTCATTAATGTGTCTAAGTGCCTAACTAGTGTGTAAATACCTATGCTGGATGTCCTTGTGAGTGATGTGCCTTACTTTCCCTGATCCATCTCTTAATTCAGCCTTTGATAAAGTATGGGTCGCAACCCAAAGTGGATCCCGGACCTGTTAATGGTTGGTCGCGACGTATCAGAGTAAATATATAATTATTTTATTTATTACTGGAATCTATTTGGCCAAGTGCAACTGCGGCCTCTGTTCAGTACGCTCTCTGCTTAGCCGCGGTCTCTGCTCAGTTTGGCAGCTGCGCTAGTGGGAGAGGTTTACCAGGTCTTTCTTCTTAAAGATCACTTAGCAACACAGGCTGCGGCGCTGTCGCTCAGCAGAAGATGACTGTCAGCTACTGACTTGTCCTTCTCACTCGCCATCACTCACCGCTGTCATCAAAGGGACTCATGCTAGCAACAAGTTCTTAGCTGAGCTCAATCGTCACAAAACGCAAATACACAGATGAGTTTCTCTCTCTTTCATACACACTTTGAGAAATTACGAGGAGCGCACACAATGTGTTTTGTGCGGGGAAGTGTTTAGTAATGAGTCAATCAAAACAAACAAATGAATGTAACGACACGTCCTGACCAAACATCCACAGCATGATGGTAAACACAGGGAGTTCTTTCAGAACAGGGCAGAATGCTTCAGGAAACAGTGCTTCAACATTGGAAAAGTAAGTCAGCTAGCATGGCGTTGTTGTCATTTTATAACAGGTGATCATAAGCAGAAATTAGGGAGTACTATCTCTCATAGTAGTAGATGTGAGTTTCTCTTTCAAACAATCCCCTGGGCTTGTAACGTTACACAGCTAATAGCTAACGTTAGCCAAAGCAAGCTAACTAGCTACTGATAGTGCAACCCTAAGAAACAGTACAGATGAAGATGAAAAATGTAAGCCTACTGTACATTTTACTGTAGAAATTATTGTTGAAAACAAGTCTAGGTTGTAACCGTTGCTGTTAAAATACAAGTAAGATATGTTTTGAGGCAAACACACACACACACAGTTCTGGGTTGCTCATCTACAGCAGGAAGTGGTCTCCAGTAAATGTTCTGATCCAGTTTGGATGAAAACAGTGAAAACAGCATTGTTGTCATCAACATTGTTGCATGTGCTGCATTGACCATACAGACTGAACGCAAATGTCTCTTGGTTGAAGAACATCAAATGCGCTCCTTGAGTGACAGGGGGCATGGCTAGGTCTGTGTGGAAAGAGCAGAGAGAGTTGACTCAAGTAGTGAAGTAAACTATAAAAATTGACATTACACATGGCATATCTCATTTAACAAACCAAACATTCAAATACTGGTATAGAAGGTAAAGTAAAAAAACAAACCGGTCCCTGCATCAATACTGGTATATCATAAAATACAGTGTACCGCCCAGCCCTAGGACTAAGTACACACCCCTGAGGGGCCCCAGTGTTGAGGATCAGGGTGGCAGATGTGTTGTTGCCTACCCTTAACACCTGCGGGCGGCCCGTCAGGAAGTCCAGGATCCAGTTGCAGAGGGAGGTGTTTAGTCCCAGGGTCCTTAGCTTAGTGATGAGCTTCATGGGCACTATGGTGTTGAACGCTGAGCTGAAGTCAATGAACAGCATTCTCACATAGGTGTTCCTTTTGTCCAGGTGGGAAAGGGCAGTGTGGAGTGCGATTGAGATTGTGGCTCTGTTGGGGCGGTATGTGAATTGGACTGGGTCTAGGGTATCCGGGAGGAGGTTGTTGATGTGAGCCATGACCAGCCTTTCAAAGCACTTCATAGTTACTGATGTAAGTGCTATGGGGCGGTAATCATTTAGGCAGGTTACCTTCGCTTACTTGGGCACGGGGACTATGGCGGTCTGCTTGAAACATGTATGTGTTCCAGACTCGGTCAGGGAGAGGTTGAAAATACCAGTGAAGACACTTGCCAGTTGGTCCGCGCATGCTTTGAGTACACATCCTGGTAAGCCGTCTGGCCCCGCGACTTTGTGAATGTTGACCTATTTAAAGGTCTTGCTCACATTGGTTACCCAGAGCATTATCACACAGTCATCCAGAACAGCTGGTGCTCTCGTGCATGATTCAGTGTTGCTTGCCTCGAAGCGAGTATAAAAGGCATTTAGCTCGTCTGGTAGGCTCACGTCACTGGGCAGCTCGCGTCTTGGTTTCCCTTTGTAGTTCGTAATCGTTTTCAAGCCCTGCCACATCTGACGAGCGTCAGAGCCGGTGTAGTAGGATTCAATCTTAATCCTGTATTGACGCTTTGCTTGTTTGATGGTTCATCTGAGGGCATAGCAGGATTTCTTATAAGCGTCCGGATTAGTGTCCCGCTCCTTGAAAGTGGCAGCTCTAGCCTTTAGCTCGATGTGGATATTGCCTGTAATCCATGGCTTCTGGTTGGGATATGTACGTATGGTCGCTGTGGGGACGACGTCGTCGTCGATGCACTTATTGATGAAGCCGATGACTTAGGTGGTATACACCTCATTGCCATTGGATGAATCCCGGAACATATTCCCGTCTGTGCTAGTAAAACAGACCTGTAGTGTATCATCCGCGTCATCTGATCACTTCCGTATTGAATGAGTCACTGGTACTCCCTGCTTTAGTTTTTACTTGTAAGCAGGAATCAGGAGGATAGAGTAAGGGTTAGAAGATTTGCCAAGTGGAGGGCAAGGGACAACTTTGTATGCTTCACTGTTTGTGGAGTAAAGGTGCTCTAGAGTTTTTTTTCCCCTCTGGTTGCACATGTAACATGCTGGTAGAAATGAGTTAAAACGGAATGAAGTTTCCCTGCATTAAAGTCCCCAGCCACTAGGAGCGCCGCCTCTGGATGAGCATTTTCCTGTTTGCTTATGGCTCTAAACAGCTCGTTGAGTGCAGTCTTAGTGCCAGCATCGGTTTGTGGTGGTAAATAGACAGCCACGAAAAATATAGAGGAAAACTCTCTTGGTAAATACAGCTTATAATGAGATACTCTATCTCATGTGAGCAAAACCTTGAGACTTCCTTAATATTAGATTTTGTGCTCCAGCTGTTATTTGCAACTAGATACAGACCTACACCCCTGATCTTAACGCAGGCAGCTTTTCTATCTTGCCGATGGACCGGAAACCCCGCCAGTTGTAAGTTATTCATGTCATTCTTCAGCCACGATTCGGTGAAACATAAGATATTACAGTTGTTAATGAACCGTTGGTAGTGTCATGATGTGGCCCTTTCTGGGTATAGCTCGTGGCATCACTCTCTCTCTCCTACACCCAGGTTCTGTTATCTCAGGTCGTAAAATCCTGGAGGAGACTCTCTCCTTTTGGCCAAGCAGTATAGAGAGAGAGAGAGTTTCACAGTAGAACAAAGGAACTTCTTCTACATCACAGAACTTGAGAACTGAACAATATCCATGTTTTGGAGAATGTGTAAACAGTTGGTGGAGAAGCCAGCTACGACCCGGTCTGTTTTGTTTCATGTTTGTGACCTCATGAAAGACAATACAGCCACATTACCATAACTCTGTTCATACAGGTGCCTCTGTTATGAGGTTTGCTTCTAATTGCTGTATAACATGAATGAGTAAAGATTAAACTATTTGTGAAATGATGTTAAACCGTTAATGTGAGAAAATTGTATTCACTTTAAAGTTCAACTAAGTCATTGGCCCGCCCCCATGAGCACAGGCATAATCTGGCTCATGGGACAGCCCTTTTCTACTCTTACAAATAAAAACCCCTCCTGAAGAAATCCTCTTCAGACCATGCATACCTCGGTCAGCTGAGGGGGAAAAGGTTTGAGTAGAGACCACAAAAACCTCAGTTTAAGCTAAGGTTGTAATGGTTGTTGAATTCCTAACCATACCACGTGGAGCATTGGCTACACGGCGGGAAATGGTTAAACTCTGAGACTATCGATCCCGACAGAATAAGAGCAAATCTTAGACACTAATTACTAGTCTGCAGCTAGAAATTATGTCAACCTGGGATGCGAAGACCGACAACAGCCGAAACATCTATTCGATAAGAATATTTCTGAATGGTAGTTATTAATTTTATTTATTAAGGGGAAAAAAAACGAATAACTGGTTGTGCCACCCTCAGCAGCAACAACTGCAATCAAGTGTTTGCGATAACTGGCAATGAGTCTTTCACATCGCTTTGGAGGAATTTTGGCCCACTATTCTTTGCAGAATTGTTTTAATTCAGCCACATTGGAGGGTTTTCGAGCAAGAACTGCCTTTTTAAGGTCACGCCACAGCATCTCAATCGGATTCAAGTCCGGACTTTGACTAGGCCACTCCAAAACCTTAATTTTGTTTTTTAAGCCATTCACAGGTGGACTTGCTGGTGTGTTTTGGATCATTGTCCTGCTGCAGAACACAAGTGCGCTTCAGCTTGAGGTCAGGAACTGATTGCCGGACATTCTCCTTCAGGATGTTTTGGTAGAGAGCAGAATTCATGGTTCCATCAATCACAGCAAGTTGTCCAGGTCCTGAAGCAACAAAGTAGCCCCAGACCATCATACTACCATATTTGATTGTTGGTATGATGTTCTTTTTCTGAAATGCTGTGTTACTTTTACGCCAGATGTAACGGGACACACCTTCCAAAAAGTTAAACTTTTGTCTTGTCAGTCCACAGAATATTTTCCCAAAAGTCTTGGGGATCATCAAGATGTTTTTGCCAAAAGTGAGACGAGCCTTTATGTTCTTTATGCTCTGCCATGGATGCCATTTTTGCCCATTCTCTTTCTTATGGTTGAGTCATAAACACTGACCTTAACTGAGGCAAGTGAGGCCTGCAGTTCTTTAGATTTTGTTGGGGGTTCTTTTGTGACCTCTTGGATGAGTCGTCGCTGCACTCTTCGGGTCATTTTGGTAGGCCGGCCACTCCTGGGAAGGTTCACCACTGTTCCAAATTTTCTCCATTTGTGGATAATGGCTCTCACCGTGGTTCGCTGAGTCCCAAAGCGTTAGAAATGGCTTTGTAACCCCTTCTAGACGGATAGATGTCAATTACTTTGTTTCTCATCTGTTCCTGAATTTCGTTGGATCACGGCATGATGTCTTGCTTTTTGAGATCTTTTGGCCTACTTCACTTTGTCAGACGGGTTCTATTTAAGTGATTTCTTGATTCAACAGGTCTGGCAGTAATCAGGCCTGAGTGTGGCTTGTGAAATTGAACTCAGCTTTCCAAAAAATGTGATTAACCACAGTAAATTCATGATTTAACAAGGGGGGGCAATTACTTTGTCACATAGGGCCATGAAGGTTCGGATAGCTTTTTTCCCTTAATAAATAAAATGGTCACTTAACGTCTTTCAGCTAGGAGGCACTATTTTTATGTTTGGAAAAATAACGTTCCCAAAGTAAACAGCCTATTTATCAGGCACAGATTCTAGAATATGCATATAATTGACAGATTAGGATAGAAACACTGTAAAGTTTCCAAAACTGTCAACATATTGTCTGTGAGTATAACAGAACTGATATTGCAGGCGAAAACCTGAGGAAAATCAAACCAGGAAGTGGCTTCTATTTAGAAAACTCCATGTTCCATAGCCTGCCTTCGCTCAATTTAAAGAGATATCAACCAGATTCCTTTTTCCTACGGCTTCCTCAAGGTGTCAACAGTCTTTAGACATAGTTTCAGGCTTTTAATTTGAAAAATTAGCGAGAAAGATATCGCGTCAGGTGTTCGCATGAGTTTTGCTTGCGCAACAGAGCTTGGACAGCCATCGTCTCTCCCTCTCCTACGGAAAAAGACAGTGCCGGTTGATATATTATCGAATATATATTTTAAAAACAACCTGAGGATTGATTATAAAAAACGTTTGACATGTTTCTGTGGACATTACGGATACTATTTGGAATTTTCATCTGCGTTGTCGTGACCGCTCAAGCTTATGGATTTATAACGCGCCAAACAAACGGAGGTATTTTGGATATAAAAATTATATTTTTGGAACAAAAGGAACGTTTATTGTGTAACTGGGAGTCTCGTGAGTGAAAACATCCGAAGATCATCAAATAAGGTAAGCGATTCATTTGATTGCTTTTCTGATTTTCGTGACCAAGCTACTTTGATGATAGGTGTTCATAATGTTTTGTCTAGTGATCGATAAACTTACACAAACGCTTGGATTGCTTTCGCTGTAAAGCATATTTTCAAAATCTGACACGACAGGCGGATTAACAAAATGCTAAACTGTGTTTTGCTATATTGCACTTGTGATTTCATGAATATAAATATTTTTAGTAATATTATTTGAATGTGGCGCTCTGTATTCAGCGGTTGTTGATGACAATTATCACGCTAAAGGGATTGGTAGCGCCAAGAAGTTAAAAACTGTATTTTTGTGTTTGTGTAATATAAAAATGTGTTTGATCTGAAACATTTAAGTGTGACAAATGTGCAAATAAATAAGAAATACTTTTTCACAGCACTGTAAATTGATTGTAATTATTCCCAAATGAGTGAGTGTTCATGTGCAAAGGATTAGCATTTCAATTAAAATAATTATCAACTGTGTAGTGACTCTTTTGTGACTCCACCAAGCCGTCATATCGGCTTAGCCCACTAGGGAACCTTCCCTATCATTTCCTTATCTACTGTTTGTTTGTTTATGCATTTCTGTGATTATTTAGTTAGTTAGGAAAAAAATGATTAAGGCAATTGGTGTATGGATGATTCATTGTAAAGGCTGGGTTTGTGCAGATAACCAACAATTTACAATGTTTGGAATGAGACTAACGTGAGGTGAAGAATAATTAATTAATTAGAAGACTAAGACTTATATTAGGAAAATTATAACTTTGTAATCTGAAGATTTTCCTTGGTACCCCAATTTCCTATTTAATTACATTTACATGATTAGTTTAATCCCGTAATAATAATTACAGAGATTTGAGTTGATAAAATAACAGTCTTCAATTTAATGATGCCAAAGACACGACAGTGGGATATCCTTGATCGGAGCTCGTCTATTTTATTATCCAATGATTGTACGTTGGCTAATAGGACTGATGGTAGAGGGGGTTTATTCACTAGCCTACGAACTATCAGAAGGCAACTCGACCTCTCCTTTTCTTCACGCAAATTACGGGGATTTAGGCCTGTTCCAGAGAAAGCAGTATATCCTTTGCGTCGGACTCGCTAAAGAAAAATCTTTGTTTAGTTCGAGGTGAGTAATCGCTGTTCTTCCGGCGCCATTTCAGGAAACAGTCTCAATGCTGAACATGACCTCAGTGTTAGGCTGTCAAAAACTGAGCCCAGAATAGACATGCTTATTGAAATCTTAAACCAGCCACACACCTCTCATTAGGAGTGTGTGTATGTTTTCTGGTCTACATCCGTATGATGTGATCAATCAGTTTTATTTTGGTTCAGAATAAAAAAAGATGTATTGCATTTTAACAGCAACAGCTCCAACCTAGACTTTTTTCATCAATAATTTCTACAGTAAAATGTACAATAGGCCTGATCACTTGTCATCTGTACTGTTATTTAAGGTTGCGCTATCAAAAAGCCTGTGTGTGTGTGTGTTCTGTTATGCATCTTTGTGATGTGATCAATCAGTTTATTCCAGTTCAGAATGAAAATGATGTATTTTAACAGCAACAGTTCCAACCTGTACAGATATGGGTTGTTAATGGGGAAGAAATAAACAGGAATTGATATTGCTATTGCTATTTCATTGTTATTTGTTTTTGTCTATATTGTAGTTGTTTTAGGCATAAGGGCAATGAAATGTACCAATATTTATCTATAGTTGCATATTTTCCTAAGCTTGGGTCCAGGAAAACGCATCATTTCTCATTTGTGTCCCAGGCTGAAAAGTTGAAGAACCCCTGTTCTAGATTGTGATGATCATTTCGGTATGTTTTTAAATGTCCTGTCATGGAATTGTCAAAATACACTTGAAGTTTGGTTTCTGAGTGTGTAAGGGCCACACCAGGATGAGGTCAGCCAGCAGTATGTCACGATCGTCGTATGGAGGGGACCAAAGCGCAGCGTGGTTAGAATACATTCTTCTTTATTAATGAAGAACAAGAAGAACACTTAAACAAAAACAACAAAACGAATAAGACAAACGTGACCGCTATATAAACAATGTGCTAACGTGCAACATAACATAGACAATAACCCACGAAATACCCAAAGAAGATGGCTGCCTAAATATGGTTCCCAATCAGAGACAACGATAAACACCTGCCTCTAATTGAGAACCAATCTAGGCAACCATAGACCAATATAAACACCCAGAATAAGACAAAAACACACATATCACCCATGTCACACCCTGACCTAACCAAAATAATAATGAAAACAAAGAATACTAAGGTCAGGGCGTGACACAGTAGGAGTTTTCTCTTGGTTGTACAGTACGCCAGGTTTCTGGATGTAACGTCACCCCTATGAGCTGTGAAGAGTACAAACCTCTAATACTCTCCCCATCGTTCACAGTGTAATTACAGTATACATGCCTGCCTGTAGGGAGGGACTGTGTACCATCTGTCCTCTCGAAAAGTTACTTCCACAAAACACCAGTAGGCCTAGGTTACATTTTGACTTGGACATTAGTGAGCTAGGGAGGTTGGAATTTCAGGACAAAAAGAGTTAGCACTGTTGTTTTATAGTTCCTGTGTGTAAACACTTAAACATGCCCGAAAGATGTGCTGAAAATATTGTCAGCGAACAGGTCCTTCCACACAGTTAGATCACCAAGAGAAAGAGGTTCTGTAAACAGAACTTCTGACGAATGAAGAATCCAGGTTTGATGTTTCTGCTGGGCTCATAGGATGTTGAAAGGGGAGTGGAAACAGTCGAGCCACTCAGGAGAGGACCTACAAAGTTATTTCACATCCATAAATTATCTGTTCATAAATTTCAGGTGATATATAAAAGCTGCCTGGGCTGTCGCACAAATCGTACATTTTGTGCGTCACTGGGTCAACATTCTCTTTCATAATTGCTTGTGTTAAAAGTAGATAAACCCGGGATCTTTTTATGAAGACGCAGATCAGCAAATGAAAGTAAAGCAAAAAAGAGTGCTTATGATTGAGAAGGACTATTCCAGGTATTTATGCTGCCAGGGCACCCTGCCAATACGCTCCACAGATCATGGATCCCTATTTGCTCTAAAGCCTGTCGGCTGGTGCATTGCTGAGGTCCAGGTCGAGGGGATATTAAGCAAAGATGAAACTTAACGTGCATGAAACACAGCACACTGCCTACATCTATTTATAGGACGATGATTTACTGAGCTGTCGCCAATAAACTTTGGATCAAACTCCTCTCGCTGAGATTAAATCCCTTTTACTGGGAATATACACTGTGTTTTTATATAAGAGATATAAATTGTATTATCAGGCCTATCTTCTCGGAATTGTGGTGTTTTTGTTATTTCCTTGTTCATAACTATATAAATGGAACCTCCACGTTTTGCCCCTGGGTTCTGTTTTGGATATTTCATGAAATTGAAAACACATTTTTCCTTGTTGCATTTTTCTAATTCTTCCACATCATTGCTCTTTTTTTTCTCCCACCTTTATTTAACCAGGTAGGCTAGTTGAGAACAAGTTCTCATTTACAACTGCGACCTGGCCAAGATAAACCAAAGCAGTGCGACATAAACAACAACACAGAGTTACACATAAACAAACGTACAGTCAATAACACAATAGAAAAATCTATGTACAATGTGTGCAAATTTCGAAGATTAGGGAGGTAAGGCAATAAATAGGCCATAGAAGCAAAATTATTACAATTTAGCATTAACACTGAAGTGATAGATGTGCAGATGATGATGTGCAAGTAGAGATACTGGGGTGCAAAAGAGCAAGAAGATAAATAACAATATGGGGATGAGGTAGTTGGGTGTGCTATTTACAGATTGGCCGTGTACAGGTACAGTGATTGGTAAGCTGCTTTGACAGCTGATGCTTAAAGTTAGAGAGGGAGATAAAAGCCACCAGTTTCAGTGATTTTTGCAATTCGTTCCAGTCATTGGCAGCAGAGAACTGGAAGGAAAGGCGGCCAACGGAGGTGTTGGCTTTGGGGATGACCAGTGAAATATACCTGCTGGAGCGCGTGCTACGGGTGGGTGTTGCTATGGTGACCAGTGTGCTGAGATAAGGCGGAGCTTTACCTAGCAAAGACTTATAGATGACCTGGAGCCAGTGGGTTTGGTGACAAACAAGTAGCGAGGGCCAGTCAACGAGAGCATACAGGTCGCAGTGGTGGGTAGTATATGGGGCTTTGGTGACAAAGCAGATGGATGTGATAGACTACATTCAATTTGCTGAGTAGAGTGTTGGAGGCTATTTTGTAAATGACATTGTCGAAGTCGAGGATCGGTAGGATAGTCAGTTTTACCATGTTTGGTAGCATGAGTGAAGGATGCTTTGTTGCGAAATAGGAAGCCGATTCTAGATTTAATTCTGTATTGGAGATGCTTAATGTGAGTCTGGAAGGAGAGTTTACAGTCTAACCAGACACCTAGATATTTGTAGTTGTCCACATATTCTAAGTCAGAACCGTCCAGAGTAGTGATGCTAGTCGGGCGAGCAGGTGCGGGCAGCAATCGGTTGAAGAGCATGCATTTAGTTTTACTAGCATTTAAAAGCAGTTGGAGGCAACGGAAGGAGTGTTGTATGGCATTGAAGCTCGTTTAGAGGTTTGTTAACACAGTGTCCAAAGAAGGGCCAGAAGTATACCGAATGGTGTCATCTGCGTAGAGGTAGATCAGAGAATCACCAGTACCGACATCATTGATATATACAGAGAAAAGAGTCGGCCCGAGAATTGCACCCTGTGGCACCCTCATAGAGACTACCAGACAACAGGCCCTCCGATTTGACACACTGAACTCTGTCTGAGAAGTAGTTGGGGAACCAAGCGAGGCAGTCATTTGAGAAACCAAGGCTATTGAGTCTGCCAATAAGATTGTGGTGATTGACAGAGTCGAAAGCCTTGGCCAGGCCGATGAAGAAGGCTGCACAGTACTGTCTTTTATCGATGGTGGTTATGATATCGTTTAGGACCTCGAGTCGAGGCTGAGGTGCACCCATGACTAGCTCGGAAACTAGATTGCATAGTGGAGAAGGTACGGTGAGATTCAAAATGGTCGGTGATCTGTTTGTTAACTTGGCTTTCAAAGATTTTCGATGGGCAGGATGGATATAGGTCTATACTGTAACAGTTTGGGTCTAGAGTGTCTCCCCCTTTGAAGAGGGAGATGACCCAGCTTTCCAATCTATGGGGATCTCAGACGATATGAAAGAGGTTGAACAGGCTAGTAATAGGGGTTGCAACAATTGTGGTGGATAATTTTAGAAACAGAGGGTCCAGATTGTCTAGCTCAACTTGTTTGTAGGGATCCAGATTTTGCAGCTCTTTCAGAACATCAGCTGTCTGGATTTGGGTGAAGGAGAAGCGGGGGGCTTGGGCAAGTTGCTGCAGGGGGTGCAGAGGTGTTGGTAGGGGTGGCCAGGTGGAAAGCAAGGTCAGCCATAGAAAAATGCTTTTTGAAATGATCGATTATCGTAGATTTATCGGTGGTGACAGTGTTTCCTAGCCTCAGTGCAGTGGGCAGCTGGGAGGAGGTGCTCTTATTCTCCGTGGACTTTACAGTGTCCCAAAACCTTTGGGAATTAGTGCTACAGGATGCACATTTCTGTTTGAAAAAGCTATCCTTAGCTTTCCTAACTGACTGTGTATGTTGGTTCCTGACTTCCCTGAAAAGTTGCATATCGCGGGGGCTATTCGATGCTAACGCATAACGCCACAGGATGTTTTTGTGCTGGTCAAGGGCAGTCAAGTCTGGGGTTTGTCTGTTGATTGTCATTGATTGGCAACTGAAATCAATCAGCCTGTAATAAATTATATGTGAATCAAAATATAAACTCACATACCATGTCAGAAAACAAAACCGTTTGTAGATTGAATTTATTTTCCTTTTTAAACAATGCTCAAGGAATGCTTTCATTGAAAAAAAGAGAATTGGCTCTCTGATCGTGTACCATGGATGTAGCTAATCTATTACGATATAGACCTAAAAAATCCTAAATTGATTAGTGATTTTTCCAATAGAATCCTATAGGATTCACATATCATTTATTATAGGCTGATTCGATTTCAGCATTTGTTGATAATAAAATCTGAAAATACTCTAGATACATTTAGTAACATGATAACAATATTCCAGGAAAATGTGGGGTAGGTGCAACGTAAGACAGGGTTTGAGTGAGAGGAATAACTGGTGTCTCCAAGTGGCCACGCGTCTCCAAGGTGTACACACTTCCTAAGTCATTACAATGCACTTTTATGACTCAAAGAAGTGTCTTCACCTATAAGGAGTTGACATTTTCAACCCATATATGGTTACGAGTGTAAAGGGCTACAGTGAAGACTTGGATGCCAGCAGTGGGTTAGTGGTGCGTTTGGGCAGAGCTGTGGTCTTTTGCTTTGGCTTGGTGTGTATAGGGAAGAGCCTATATCGCACTCCTGTCCTGTGTGTGACGGCTGGACACAACCCCTAGAGCTCCTCGGCTTTCCAGGAAAGTCCCATCTGGAATTATCACCTAGTCTCCTGTAAATCGTTTTGTTGTTGTAAAAGGTGGATGTTCCAGGGGAGCTTATTTGACAGATATTCCATCAGGCATTTTATATCCAAAAATATATCAGAAAACATGACAAACTTTCTCTGAAAAGCATGAACTTTCTCTGAAACAGACCATTTCAAACCATAGTTTTAGATCCACAATTCTCAGATTTGCCTTTTAATCAACTTTGTGAACAAATGGTCCAATCAGGCGTTCTTTGTCTAAGCTGAGCCGTGGTTGCTGTACGTCTGTAGAGTTATGGTAGTGAGCACAGCAGAACTGTCTGTAATGGGCCATTTGAGATTGAAACATGCCATTGTGGGAAAAAGTTCATCATTGACGTAATATGGTTGACCTTACTCAGATTGTGGCATTTTTGTTGTTCCTGCAAAACACGTGTTTGTCATTATGCAAGCTCCGCTCCGTCTGGCCTGCAGCCAGGAGCAAAACCTCAACTATGAGAAGCAGAGCTGACAGTTGAGCTGAGATTTTATCCTCTAAGTAAGCTCCGCATTCCTGTTTCAACATAATACCCCGTCAGTCACCTCATCAACTCCTTTTAGCCTAAATACTGGAGGGAAGTCTGTCTTACACACGTACAGTGGGGCAAAAAAGTATTTAGTCAGCCACCAATTGTGCAAGTTCTCACACTTAAAAAGATGAGAGAGGCCTGTAATTTTCATCATAGGTACACTTCAACCATGACAGACAAAATGAGAAAAAAAATCCAGAAAATCACATTGTAGGATTTTTAATGAATTTATTTGCAAATTACGGTGGAAAATAAGTATTTGGTCACCTACAAACAAGCAAGATTTCTGGCTCTCACAGACCTGTAACTTCTTCTTTAAGAGGCGGCTCTGTCCTCCACTTGTTACCTGTATTAATGGCACCTGTTTGAACTTGTTATCAGTTTAAAAGACACCTGTCCACAACCTCAAACAGTCACACTCCAAACTCCACTATGGCCAAGACCAAAGAGCTGTCAAAGGACACCAGAAACAAAATTGTAGACCTACACCAGGCTGGGAAGACTGCATCTGCAATAGGTAAGCAGCTTGGTTTGAAGAAATAAACTGTGGGAGCAATTATTAGGAAATGGAAGACATACAAGACAAGACCACTGATAATCTCCCTCGATCTGGGGCTCCACGCAAGATCTCACCCCGTGGGGTCAAAATGATCGCAAAAATCCCAGAACCACACGGGGGGACCTAGTGAATGACCTGCAGAGAGCTGGGACCAAAGTAACAAAGCCCACCATCAGTAACACACTACGCCACCAGGGACTCAAATCCTGCAGTGCCAGACATGTCCTCCTACTTAAACCAGTACATGTCCAGGCCCGTCTGAAGTTTGCTAGAGAGCATTTGGATGATCCAGAAGAAGATTGGGAGAATGTCATATGGTCAGATGAAACCAAAATATAACTTTTTGGTAAAAACTCAACTCGTCGTGTTTGGAGGACAAAGAATGCTGAGTTGCATCCAAAGAACACCATACCTACTGTGAAGCATGGGGGTGGAAACATCATGCTTTGGGGCTGTTTTTCTGCAAGGGGACCAGGACGACTGATCCGTGTAAAGGAAAGAATGAATGGGGGCATGTATCGTGAGATTTTGAGTGAAAACCTCCTTCCATCAGCAAGGGCATTGAAGATTAAACGTGGCTAGGTCTTTCAGCATGACAATGATCTCAAACACACCGCCCGGGCAACGAATGAGTGGCTTCGCAAGAAGCATTTCAAGGTACTGGAGTGGCCTAGCCAGTCTCCAGATCTCAACCCCATAGAAAATCTTTGGAGGGAGTTGAAAGTCCGTGTTGCCCAGCAACAGCCCCAAAACATCACTGCTCTAGAGGAGATCTGCATGGAGGAATGGGCCAAAATACCAGCAACAGTGTGTGAAAACCTTGTGAAGACTTACAGATAACGTTTGGCCTCTGTCATTGCCAACAAAGGGTATATAACAAAGTATTGAGATAAACTTTTGTTATTGACCAAATACTTATTTTCCACCATAATTTTCAAATAAATAAATAAAAAATCCTACAATGTGATTTTCTGGATTTTTTTCCTAATTTTGTCTGTCATGGTTGAAGTGTACCTATGATGAAAATTACAGGCCTCTCTCATCTTTTTAATTGGGAGAACTTGCACAATTGGTGGCTGACTAAATCATTTTTTGCCCCACTGTATATTCATAACATCTGAAGTATATTTATTTATCTCTTTCTGCTCTGTAAATTGTTTCATTGTCTTTTTCTGTTATTTTCTAATCCTAAACAAAACTAAACCAGGTTGATGGTCCTTCCCCTGTCCACCCTCCAAAACAACAGCTCTAGTTTTATTGTAGTAAAGACATATGAGAGGGCAGAGAAGACTGCAGGTAGTAGAGTGAGGTAGAGATCTGCTAATAGGAGATGGGAAGTAAAACATCACCAGGAGAAGAAGGCTTCAGAGCTGGGACTTCACAGCAGAACAGAGCAACAGCACAACACTTTCACTTTAGATTTACTGCTTGACGGGATTGAGTTTATCTCGCCAGGCGCCACAAACACTCGCTGGGCGTCCTGTCCCAGAGCCAGGCCCTGGAGGAGCAGGCCCCTTTTGACCTGTCTGGGTCCTGGCCATGCTCTCTAGCCTTCTGGCAATGCCCTGGGGCCGCCCCTGTTCCACAGCTGTCAAACCTCTGGATGGACAGGGGCTGGAGCGGTGGCCCGGGCAGGGTCAGTCCCTAGGGGAGCTTAACGTGGGAGTCTCTCTCTGTGGTTCATTAATTGATGTGGTGTGGGGGTTGGGTAGTGGTTTGGGAGGAGATGAGGGAGAGGGGGTGGTAGTGGTTAGGCTCCAGCAGGGGGAGACCTGGCCTTCTACAGGCCTGCGTCATCAGCATCTGTCTGAGCAGCGGGCTGCAGGCAGGTGGCCCTGGGCAGGAGAGACGTAAACCACTGAGCTGCAGCAGCTGGTCACGCTCCTGGACCGGGTACAGACAGGCTTTTTGGTGCCCCAGATGCGCACACACACGACTGACTCCAATCAAAACCATGTTGCTCTGTACTGGTATAATTTGGTGGCATTTGTATTTTTGTCAGGTTTATATATATTTTTTGCCTAGTTAAAACCCATTGTGAATTGTTTGTAGTTATGCTCCTGTTCTCTGTGTTTCTATGCTGCGCCAATAATGTGCAGAGGAGAGGCAGCTAAGGAGCAAGCTATGTGCAGAGGAAGGGCAGCCAAGACTGGGCGTGTCTGCCGTGACCGAGGACGCCCGCATCCACAACGGGTCCTGTCTGGGTCAACCGAGACAGTGGACGCCAAGCCCATTGTCTCCCTCCCAGTCACCCTCTATGTCCATGTCCGACTCCCTGTCCAAGCTCCGTACCTGTCCCCATCCCATTCCCTGTTGCAGTCCCAGTCCCAGTTGCAGTCCACATCCCTCATCACAGTGCTGGGATCAGTTCCTGGCTCTGGCTTAGGACACACTTTTCTATCTACTTTTCAGGAGTTCCATGTTGCATGACCGTATTTCTTTCCCTTGGTGGTTTGTCTCTGGTCTGGTCTCTGGTGTTTCCCTGTGAGGGGCCACAGCTGGCCATCAGATCCACACACAGAGCCAGGAAACAGTGCAGAACCCCCAACCCTCCCATCCAAAAGTAAAGTTGCCTTAAGTAGCCTTGTCCGAGCCATAACAACCCATAGGGCAGGAGCATGTCCCCTGTTTCTGTAGCGTGAGACAGCTTGATGTACAAGTACAAGGCCTAGACAGGAAGGCAGTCTATTGCAGGGTCAACAGTATGTGTTGCTGGCTGTATTTGGATGCCGTCATTGCGCTAGTGGTGTTTGGTTTGGTGTCCTGGATCTCTCTGTCCTCCGTGTCCTGCAGCAGCAGGAGGATTTAGCTGCTAGCTCATCTAGAGGTGGTTGAATCCTTGAAACTTTTCAGAGTAATAGGGTCCTCAATTAGCTTACAGACATAAGCTCTCACACACACACACACACACACACACACACACACACACACACACACACACACACACACACACACACACACAAAAAAAAACACACACATACATTAACACACACACACACACACACACTTATTGCCCTCAACTCTATTCATTTTGGGTTGATGAGATGGACAGTGCATTGTTCAATTTGAGTATAATCTCATGAAATGGACTTTGCTGGCAGATTTGCCTAAGAATTAGGACTCATCATGGTAAGTTTGAGCGATCCTGTGACATAGACATAATCACAAAGAGACCGTGTGATTAAAGACTTTTGTTGTAAAGCCACCTTTATTTAACCAGGTAGGCTAGTTGAGAACAAGTTCTCATTTACAACTGCGACCTGGCCAAGATCAAGCATAGCAGTGTGAACAGACAACAACACAGAGTTACACATGGAGTAAACAATAAACAAGTCAATAACACAGTAGAAATCTATATACATTGTGTGCAAAAGGCATGAGGAGGTAGGCGAATAATTACAATTTTGCAGATTAACACTGGAGTGATAAATGATCAGATGGTCATGTACAGGTAGTATATATACTGGTGTGCAAAAGAGCAGAAAAGTAAATAAATAAAAACAGTATGGGGATGAGGTAGGTAAATTGGGTGGGCTATTTACCTATGGACTATGTACAGCTGCAGCGATTGGTTAGCTGCTCAGATAACAGATGTTTAAAGTTGGTGAGGGAGATAAAAGTCTCCAACTTCAGCGATTTTTGCAATTCGTTCCAGTCACAGGCAGCAGAGAACTGGAAGGAAAGGCGGCCAAATTAGGTGTTGGCTTTAGGAATGATCAGTGAGATACACCTGCTGGAGCGCGTGCTACGGGTGGGTGTTGCCATCGTGACCAGTGAACTGAGATAAGGCGGAGCTTTACCTAGCATGGACTTTTAGATGACCTGGAGCCAGTGGGTCTGGCGACGAATATGTAGCGAGGACCAGCCGACTAGAGCATACAGGTCGCAGTGGTGGGTGGTATAAGGTGCTTTAGTAACAAAACGGATGGCACTGTGATAAACTGCATCCAGAACAACAGTGTATTTGAAGGAAATAAACAACTGTTTATTTTTGGCTGAATTATCGACCATAGGCTATATGCGCATACCCCTCAACATTTTAATGGTTTCTTTAGACATATTTCATATGGTAAGAATCCAGGTTAATATGACAATATTTCCATAGCTGGTGTTGTAGTCAGTGTGTGTGTGAGAGAGAGAAGAGCCATGGAGGGACTGCCTACTGGGTCTTGGTCTGAGGTATCACAGTGCAGCCCCAGATCAACACCTGAGAGGAGAAGTGGTAGACGGGTGTGAAAAGTCAAAGATGACGCTGTCCTCCAACCCCATTCCCCACTCCAAGAATGTTCCATGGTCCTGCCAGGTCGCCCTGGCGACACGGCTGAGGCTGACACCTCCGACTGGTCCCCTGCGCCCCCCTCTACACCAGTCAGTCAGTCAGTCCCCCTGCCAAGGTTTTGGATAGAGCATCAGAGACTGACTGCAGGCAGGCTACAGTGATCTACTTAGCTAAACGTCAACTATCTGAGCAGCTAACCGATCGCTGCAGCTGTACATAATCCATCTGTACATAGCCCACCCAATATACTTACCTCATCCCTATACTGTTTTTATTTTATTTACTTTTCTGCTCATTTATCACACCAGTGTTCATCTGCTAAATTGTAATTATTAGCTCCTATGGCCTATTTATTGCCTACCTCCTCATGCCTTTTGCACACAATGTATATAGACTTTCTTTTTAATACTGTGTCATTGACTTGTTTATTATTTACTCCATGCGTAACTCTGTGTTGTTGTCTGTCACACTGCTTTGGTTTATCTTGGCCAGGTCGCATTTGCAAATGAGAACTTGTTCTCAACTAGCCTACCTGGTTAAATAAAGGTGAAATAAATAAAATAAGGACATCTCTTTTCACAGCGATGCAGACTAGTGTAGAACCACCCTATGGATATATTTGTTTTTGTGTCTCCTTCTGCCATTTAGGCTGCTCAGTGTCTCTTTTATTTTTGTATTATCTGTGTGTGTGTGTGTGTGTGTGTGTGTATATGGTGTGGTGTGTGTGTGTGTCTAAAGAGGGCTGCTGACGCGCTGTGTGTCGCTAGCGGCTGACGTCAGCACTGACCTGCTCCTCTCCACACAAATCCCCAGCTGCCTGTTTCCCCCTTCTCTCAGTCCCCCTCGCACTCATTACCCTGCTTTTATGATTTCTACCCTGTCTGATCTGATCTCACACTCAGTGCTAGTGGAGGGGAAATATAACAAACAGGTCAGTGTAAGACTGGTTTGGACTGATTAGCAGCTCAAATAACTGCTGTGTTTTAGGAGAATATTCAGGACTAAGTTATGATAAAGATTAACCCTGTAAGCAAAATGACGTCTTTTAGACATCTCTTCCAGACATCCTTTTCCAGATGTTGACGTCAGGTGCGTTTTAGGTGCTGAATGAAAGGTGAAAATACTTATTTTCTGGACTTAAAAAATACGTACAGTGCCTTGCGAAAGTATTCGACCCCCTTGAACTTTGCGACCTTTTACCACATTTCAGGCTTCAAACATAAAGATAGAAAACTGTATTTTTTTGTGAAGAATCAACAACAAGTGGGACACAATCATGAAGTGGAATGACATTTATTGGATATTTCAAACTTTTTTAACAAATCAAAAACTGAAAAATTGGGCGTGCAAAATTATTCAGCCCCCTTAAGTTAATACTTTGTAGCGCCACCTTTTGCTGCGATTACAGCTGTAAGTCGCTTGGGGTATGTCTCTATCAGTTTTGCACATCGAGAGACTGACATTTTTTTCCCATTCCTCCTTGCAAAACAGCTCGAGCTCAGTGAGGTTGGATGGAGAGCATTTGTGAACAGCAGTTTTCAGTTCTTTCCACAGATTCTCGATTGGATTCAGGTCTGGACTTTGACTTGGCCATTCTAACACCTGGATATGTTTATTTTTGAACCATTCCATTGTAGATTTTGATTTATGTTTTGGATCATTGTCTTGTTGGAAGACAAATCTCCGTCCCAGTCTCAGGTCTTTTGCAGACTCCATCAGGTTTTCTTCCAGAATGGTCCTGTATTTGGCTCCATCCATCTTCCCATCAATTTTAACCATCTTCCCTGTCCCTGCTGAAGAAAAGCAGGCCCAAACCATGATGCTGCCACCACCATGTTTGACAGTGGGGATGGTGTGTTCAGCTGTGTTGCTTTTACGCCAAACATAACGTTTTACATTGTTGCCAAAAAGTTCAATTTTGGTTTCATCTGACCAGAGCACCTTCTTCCACATGTTTGGTGTGTCTCCCAGGTGGCTTGTGGCAAACTTTAAACGACACTTTTTATGGATATCTTTAAGAAATGGCTTTCTTCTTGCCACTCTTCCATAAAGGCCAGATTTGTGCAATATACGACTGATTGTTGTCCTATGGACAGAGTCTCCCACCTCAGCTGTAGATCTCTGCAGTTCATCCAGAGTGATCATGGGCCTCTTGGCTGCATCTCTGATCAGTCTTCTCCTTGTATGAGCTGAAAGTTTAGAGGGATGGCCAGGTCTTGGTAGATTTTCAGTGGTCTGATACTCCTTCCATTTCAATATTATCGCTTGCACAGTGCTCCTTGGGATGTTTAAAGCTTGGGAAATCTTTTTGTATCCAAATCCGGCTTTAAACTTCTTCACAACAGTATCTCGGACCTGCCTGGTGTGTTCCTTGTTCTTCATGATGCTCTCTGCGCTTTTAACGGACCTCTGAGACTATCACAGTGCAGGTGCATTTATACGGAGACTTGATTACACACAGGTGGATTGTATTTATCATCATTAGTAATTTAGGTCAACATTGGATCATTCAGAGATCCTCACTGAACTTCTGGAGAGAGTTTGCTGCACTGAAAGTAAAGGGGCTGAATAATTTTGCACGCCCAATTTTTCAGTTTTTGATTTGTTAAAAAAGTTTGAAATATCCAATAATAAATACAGTTTTATATCTTTATGTTTGAAGCCTGAAATGTCGCAAAGTTCAAGGGGGCCGAATACTTTCGCAAGGCACTGTATTTTCGGCCTCCTGGGTGGCGCAGCTGTCTAAGTGCTTGAGGCGTCACTACAGATCTGGATTCGATCCCGGGCTGTGTTGAAGTTGGGCCACGACCGGGAGACCCTTGAGCAGCGCACAATTGGCTCGGAGTCGTCCGAGTTAGGGGAGGGTTTGGCCGGCTGGGATGTCCTTGTCCCATCGCGCTCTAGCGACTCCTATTGTGGGCCGGGCTCATGCACACTGACACGGTCGCCAGGTGTACAGTGTTTCCTCCGACACATTGGTACGGCTGGCTTCCGGATTAAGTGATCAGTGTGTCAAGAAGCAGTGAGGCTTGGCAGGTTGTGTTTTGGAGGACGCATGGCTCTCGACCTTCGGCTCTCCCGAGTGCGTATGGTAGTTGCAGCGATAGGACAAGACTGTAACTCCTAATTGGATGTCACAAAATTGGGGAGAAAAAGGGATAAAAACTAAAAATATTACGAATTTTCCGGACATTGAAAATACATAATTTACAGATGTTGAAAATACATCTTTCAGTCATTGATTCTATGGACACATTTTAACTGCACATACGCAATGAAGTAAACATTATATCACAATAATCATTCTTCAAGCCTCTTAATATAAGAAAGTGGAGCCAACTGAAGAGTGCACCAGATTATTTATTATAGCTCCCATCTGTCACGTGCCTTGATGGTAGCTTTTTCAAAAGCTTTAGAACTGTCAGCAATGATGTTCAAAGTCATCCAACCTACAGAATAAACCAACAGACCACTTCAACGACAATAACATTCAAAAATAATTTGTAGACTGCAAATTGACTGCAAGAAACCCAAACAGATATACTATTTAACTTAAACATAATAATTTCAAACCTTGCTTACATTTGTAGATGGTCACATACACTACATGACCAAAAGTGTCGACCATCTCATTCCAAGATCATTGGCATTAATATGGAGTTGGTCCCCCCTTTGCTGCTATAACAACCTCCACTCTTCTGGGAAGGCTTTCCACTTGATGTTGGAACATTGCTGCGGGGACTTGCTTCCATTCAGCCACAAGACCATTAGTGAAGTTGGGCACTGATGTTGGGCGATTAGGCCTGGCTTGCAGTCGGCTTTCCAATTCATCCCAAAGGTGTTCGATGCGGTTGAGGTCAGGGCTCTGTGCAGGCCAGTCAAGTTCTTCCACACCGATCTCAACAAAACATTTTTGTATAGACGTCGCTTTGTGCACGGGGGCATTATCATGCTGAAACAGGAAAGGGCTTTCCGCAAACTGTTGCCACAAAGTTGCAGGCACAGAATTGTCTAGAATGTATGTAGGCTGTAGGTGTAAATGTCCCTTCACTGGAACTAAGGGGCCTAGCCCAAACCATGAAAAACAACGTGCTGACGTTGCTTCCAGAGGCAGTTTGGAACTCGGTAGTGTTGCAACAGAAGACAGATGATTTTAACGTGCTACGCGCTTCAGCACTGGGCGGTCTCGTTCTGTGAGCTTGTGTGGCCTACCACTTCCCGGCTGTTTCCACTTCCCAATAACAGCAGTTACAGTTGAGCGGGGCAGCTCTAACATGGCAGAAATTTGACGAACTGACTTGTTGGAAAGGTGGCATCCTATGACTGTGCCATGTTGAAAGTCACTGAGCTCTTCAGTACGGCCATTCTACTGCCAATTTTCATCTATGGCAGTGGTTCCCAAACTTTTTATAGTCCCGTACCCCTTCAAACATTCAACCTCAGCTGCGTACCCCCTCTAGCACCAGGGTCCGTGCACTTTCAAATGTTGTTTTTTGCCATCATAGTAAGCCTGCCACACACACTATACGATAAATTTATTAATCATAAGAATGAGTGTTAGTTTTTGTCACAACCTGGCTCGTGGGAAGTGACTTAGAGCTCTTATAGGACCAGGGCACAAATAATAATCAATCATTTTTCTCTTTATTTAGCCATGTTACATACACTGCTCAAAAAAATAAAGGGAACACTAAAATAACACATCCTAGATCTGAATGAATGAAATATTCTTATTAAATACTTTTTTACATAGTTGAATGTGCTGACAACAAAATCATGCAAAACTGATCAATGGAAATCAAATTTATCAACCCATGGAGGTCTGGATTTGGAGTCACACTCAAAATTAAAGTGGAAAACCACACTACAGGCTGATCCAGCTTAAATGTAATGTCCTTAAAACAAGTCAAAATGAGGCTCAGCAGTGTGTGTGGCCTCCATGTGCCTGTATGACCTCCCTACAATGCCTGGGCATGCTCCTGATGAGGTGGCGGATGGTCTCCTGAGGGATCTCCTCCCAGACCTGGACTAAAGCATCCGCCAACTCCTGGACAGTCTGGTGCAACGTGGCGTTGGTGGATGGAGCGAGACATGATGTCCCAGATGTGCTCAATTGGATTCAGGTCTGGGGAACGGGCGGGCCAGTCCATAGCATCAATGCCTTCCTTTTGCAGGAACTGCTGACACACTCCAGCCACATGAGGTCTAGCATTGTCTTGCATTAGGAGGAACCCAGGGCCAACCGCACCAGCATATGGTCTCACAAGGGGTCTGAGGATCTCATCTCGGTACCTAATGGCAGTCAGGCTACCTCTGGCGAGCACATGGAGGGCTGTGCGGCCCCCCAAAGAAATGCCACCCCACACCATGACTGACCCACCGCCAACCCGGTCATGCTGGAGGATGTTGCAGGCAGCAGCACGTTCTCCACGGCGTCTCCAGACTCTGTCACGTCTGTCACGTGCTCAGTGTGAACCTGCTTTCATCTGTGAAGAGCACAGGGCGCCAGTCGCGAATTTGCCAATCTTGGTGTTCTCCGGCAAATGGCAAACGTCCTGCACTGTGTTGGGCTGTAAGCACAACCCCCACCTGTGGACGTCGGGCCCTCATACCACCCAGGACTGGGTGTCTGTTTCTGACCGTTTGAGCAGACACATGCACATTTGTGGCCTGCTGGAGGTCATTTTGCAGGGCTCTGGCAGTGCTCCTCCTGCTCCTCCTTGCACAAAGGCCGAGGTAGTGGTCCTGCTGCTGGGTTGTTGGCCTCCTCCACGTCTCCTGATGTACTGGCCTGTCTACTGGTAGCGCCTCCATGCTCTGGACACTACGCTGACAGACACAGCAAACCGTCTTGCCACAGCTCGCATTGATGTGCCATCCTGGATGAGCTGCACTACCTGAGCCACTTGTGTGGGTTGTAGACTCCGTCTCATGCTACCACTAGAGTGAAAGCACCGCCAGCATTCAAAAGTGACCAAAACATCAGCCAGGAAGCATAGGAACTGAGAAGTGGTCTGTGGTCACCACCTGCAGAACCACTCCTTTATTGGGGGTGTCTTGCTAATTGCCTATAATTTCCACCTGTCTATTCCATTTGCACAACAACATGTGACATTTATTGTCAATCAGTGTTGCTTCCTAAGTGGACAGTTTAATTTCACAGAAGTGTGATTGACTTGGAGTTACATTGTGTTCTTTAAGTGTTCCCTTTATTTTTTTGAGCAGTGTATAAAACTGTATTTGTTCATCAAAAATGGTGAATAACTCGCCACGGGTTAATTAGAAGGGTGTGCTTGAAAGGATGCACATAACTCTGCAATGTTGGGTTCTATTGGAGAGAGTCTCAGTCTTATATCATTTTCCACACACAGTCTGTGCCTGTTTTTAGTTTTCATGCTAGTGAGGGCTGAGAATCCACTCTCACATAGGTACGTGTTTGCAAAGAGCATCAGTGTCTTAACAGTGCGTTTTGCCAAGACAAGAAACTCTGAGCGCCGCCCTATCCAGAAATCTGGCAGTGGCTTCTGATTAAATTCAATTTTCACAGAACCGCTTGTTGCAATTTCGATGAGTCTCTCTTGTTCAGATATCGATAAGTGGACTGGAGGCAGGGCATGATAGGGATAACGACTCCTGTTGTTTGTGTCATCCGTTTCGGGAAGGTTACCTGCGTGATAGCGCACCCAATTCACTTAGGTGCTTCGCTATATCACATTTGACATTGTTTGTAAGCTTGTGTTCATTTGCCCATACAATGATGGAAAGACCTGTGTGTTGTCCTTGTTAACCTTTCTAGGGCAAGGGTTCCGCTAGCGCCATCGACAACATTCCGCTGAAAGGGAAGCGCGCAAAATTCAAAACAATTTTTTTGAAATATGTAACTTTCACACATTTACAAGTCCAATACAGCAAATGAAAGATAAACATCTTGTTAATCTACCCATTGTGTCCGATTCCAAAAATGCTTTACAGCTAAAGCACAACATATGATTATGTTAGGTCAGAGTCAAGTCACAAAAACACACAGCCATTTTCCAGCCAAAGATAGGAGTCACAAAAAGCAGAAATATAGATAAAATGAATCACTAACCTTTGATGATCTTCATCAGATGACACTCTTAGGACATCGTGTTACACAATATATGTATGTTTTGTTCGATAATGTGCATATTTATATCCAAAAATCTCAGTTTACATTGGCGCGTTACGTGCAGTAATGTTTTGATTCCTAAACATCCCGTAATTTTGCAGAAATACTCATAATAAACATTGATAAAAGATGCAAGTGTTATTCACCGAATTAAAGATAGACTTAACCTCTATTCAACCGCTGTGTCAGATTTCAATTATTTTTTTACGGAAAAAGCATAATCTGAGAACGGCGCTCAGAACCCAAAACAGCCAGAGGAATATCCTCCATTTTGGCATCAACAGAAGCTAGAAAAAACACTATAAATATTCACTTTGATGATCTTCATCAGAAGGCACTCCCAGGAATCCCAGTTCGACAATAAATGACTGATTTGTTCCATAAAGTTCCATAAAGCCCATCATGTAGCCACTTGTTGTTAGTGTGTTCAGCCCAGTAATCCATCTTCATGAGGCGCGAGCCCTTCCTCCAGACAAAAACTTTAAAAGTTCCGTTACAGTCCGTAGAAACAAGTCAAATGATGTATGCAATCAATCTTTAGGATGTTTTTAACATAAATCATCGGAGAATTTCAGTCTGAAGAAAAGCATTGGAACGAGAGCAAACTCTGTCGGGAGCGCGTGTCATGAGACCGAGGCTCTCTGCCAGATCACTCACTCAAAGAGCTATTATGAGCCCCTCCTTTATAGTAGAATCCTCAAACCAGTTTCTAAAGACTGTGACATCTAGTGGAAGCCCTAGGAAGTGCATCCTCATTCATATCTGTTAGAGGAATTAAATTCCTATACAGTGGGGGGGAAAAGTATTTAGTCAGCCACCAATTGTGCAAGTTCTCCCACTTAAAAAGATGAGAGAGGCCTGTAATTTTCATCATAGGTACACTTCAACTATGACAGACAAAATGAGGAAAAAAATCCAGAAAATCACAGTTGGGGAACTCTATGGTATGGCAAGCCGTCTGTCTGCAGACTGCAGCAGAGTAGTTAGATGTCAGTTTTGGTTGTGTGGATGTGGCTGACTGTGGTGGTGAGATTGACGGTTAAGGCCAGGCAGCCATCAGTCATCAAAGGATATGGCTGGTGTTGCAGCAGGACCAGGGTGTGTTATAGGTTGTTGTTTTGGTGTGCTTCCCTGGCTTGCTGGCTGACCCTGGTTGGCGGGTGTCGTGGGGCGGGTTGGGTGGGCCCGGTTGAGGGCTGTAGTGTGTCAGTGTGGAGTTATTCGGCTCCCTGTCATAACCCAGGGCTAGGGACAGGCAGGTGCGAAACGCACATGCTGACACTTTCCCCTCTCCCAGCCACTCACAACAGACAGCTCCCACCTCACAAATACCTCACCTCACACCAAGACCAAGAACCAAAACACCTAACAAATTCTGTCTCCTCAATCAATGAACTATTTGAGATGTTTTATTACACTGAACAAAAATATAATATAAACGCAACATGCAAATTGTTGGTCCTTTGTTTCATGAGCTGAAGTAAAAGATCCCAGAAATGTTTCATATGCAAAGTTTGTGCACAAATTTGTTTACATGCCCGTTAGTGAGTAATTCTCCTTCGCCAAGACAATCCATCCACCTGACAAGTGCGGCATATCAAGAAGCTGATTAAACAGCATGGTCATTACAGAGGTGCACCTTGTGCTGGGGACAATAAAAGGTCACTCAAAAATGTGCAGTTTTGTCACACAACACAATGCCACACATGTCTCAAGTATTGAGGGAGTGTTCAATTGGCATGCTGACTGCAGGAATGTCCACCAGAGCTGTTGCAAGAGAATTGAATGTTCATTTATATACCATAAGCCGCCTCCAACATCGTTTTAGAGAATTTGGCAGTAAGTCCAACCTCCTCATCCCGCTTATTCACCTACGGGATCATCTGAGATCAGCCACTCGGACTCGGTTTGCACAACCGAAGAACTTCTGCACAAACTGTCAGAAACTGTCTCAGGGAAGCTCATCTGCATGCCCATCATCCTCACTATAGGTCTGGACTAGAGGTCGACCAATACGATATCGATTATTGGAGGACCAAAAAAAGCCGATACCGATTAATCGGACAATTTTTTAAATATTTTTTTTATTTGTAATAATGACAATTACAACAATACTGAATGAACACTTATTTTAACTTAATATAATACATGAATAAAAATCCATTTAACCTCAAATAAATAATGAAACATGTTCCATTTGGTTTAAATAATGCAAAAACAAAGTGTTGGAGAAGAAAGTAAAAGTGCAATATGTGCCATGTAAAAAAGCTAACTTTTAAGTTTCTTTCTCAGAACATGAACATGAGACTTCAACATTCCAAGGTAAGGGGTTTTAGGTTGTAGTTAATATATTATTTATAGAACTATTTCTCTCTATACCATTTGTATTTCATATACCTTTGACTATTGGATGATCTTATAGGCACGTTAGTATTGCCAGTGTAACAGTATAGCTTCCGTCCCTCTCGTCGCCCCTACCTGGGCTCGAACCAGGAACACATCGACAACAGCCACCCTCAAAGCATTGTTACCCATCGCTTCACAAAATCCGCGGCCCTTGCAGGGCAAGGGGAACAACTACTCCAAATCTCAGAGCGAGTGACATTTGAAACGCTATTAGCGCGCACCCTTCTAACTAGCTAGCCATTCACATCGGTTACACCAGCCTAATCTCGGGAGTTGATAGGCTTGAAGTCATAAACAGCTCAATGCTTGAAGCACAGCAAAGAGCTGCTGGCAAAATGCACGAAAGTGCTGTTTGAATGAATGCTTACGAGCTTGCTGCTGCCTACCACCGCTCAGTCAGACTGCTATATCAAATATCAAATCATAGACTTAATTATAACATAATAACACACAGAAATATGAGTCTTTGGTCATTAATATGGTCGAATCCGGAAACTATCATTTAGAAAACAAAACGTTTATTATTTCAGTGAAATACGGAACCGTTCCGTATTTTATCTAACTGGTGGCATCCCTAAGTCTAAATATTGCTGTTACATTGTACAATTTTCAATGTTATGTCATAATTACGTAAAATTCTGGCAAATTAGTTCGCAACTAGCCAGGCGGCCCAAACAGTTGCATATACCCTGACTCTGCGTACAATGAATGCAAGAGAACGGACACAATTTCACCTGGTTAATATTGCCTGCTAACCTGGATTTCTTTTAGCTAAATATGCAGGTTTAAAAATATATACTTCTGTGTATTGATTTTAAGAAAGGCATTGGTGTTTATGGTTAGGTACAGTCGTGCAACGATTGTGCTTTTTTCGCAAATGCGCTTTTGTTAAATCATCCCCCGTTTGGCGAAGTTGGCTGTCTTTATTAGGAAGAAATTGTCTTCACACAGTTCGCAACGAGCCAGGCGGCCCAAACTGCTGCATATACCCTGACTCTGTTGCAAGAGAAGTGACACAATTTACCTAGTTAAAAGAAATGCATGTTAGCAGGCAGTATTAACTAAATATGCAGGTTTAAAAATATTTACTTGTGTATTGATTTTAAGAAAGGCATTGATGTTTATGGTTAGGTACACGTTGGAGCAACGACAGTCCTTTTTCGCAAATGCGCACCGCATCGATACAATGCAACGCAGTACACGCTAGATAAACTAGTAATATCATCAACCATGTGTAGTTATAACTAGTGATTATGATTGATTGATTTATTGTTTGTTATAAGATAAGTTTAATGCTAGCTAGCAACTTACCTTGGCTTCTTACTGCATTTGCGTAACAGGCAGTCTCCTCGTGGAGTGCAATGAGAGGCGGGTGGTTAGAGCATTGGTCTAGTTAACTGTAATGTTGCAAGATTGAATCCCCGAGCTGACAAGGTAAAAATCTGTTGTTCTGCCCCTGAACAAGGCAGTTAACCCACCGTTCCTAGGCCGTCATTGAAAATAAGAATATGTTCTTAACTGACTTGCCTAGTTAAATAAAGGTGTAAAAAAAAAAAAAAAAAATCGGTGTCCAAAAGTACAGATTTCCGATTGTTATGAAAACTTGAAGTCAGCCCTAATTAATTGGCCATTCAGATTAATCGGTCGACCTCTAGTCTGGACCTGACTGCAATTTGGCGTCGTAACCGACTTCAGTGGGCAAATGCTAACCTTCGATGGCCACTGGCACACTGAAGAAGTGTGCTCTTCACGGCTGAATCCCGGTTTCAACTGTACCGGGAAGATGGCAGACAGCGTGTATGGTGTCATGTGGGTGATCAGTTTGCTGATGTCAACGTTGTGAACAGAGTGCCTCATGGTGGGGTTATGCTATGGGCAGGCATTAATATGGACAATGAACACAATTACATTTTATCGATGGCAATTTGAATGCACAGAGATACCATGACGAGATCCTGAGGCCCATTGTCCTGCCATTCATCTGCCGTCATCACCTCATGTTTCAGCATGATCATGCACGGCCCCAAGTCGCAAGGATCTGTACACAATTCCTCGAAGCTGAAAATGTCACAGTTCTTCCATGGCCTGCATACCCACCAGACATGTCACCCATTGAGCATGTTTGGGATGCTCTGGATTGACGTGTAATGTCTTAAAGTAATGATGGACTGTCGTTTCTCTTTCCTTATTTGAGCTGTTCTTGCCATAATATGGACTTGGTCTTTTACCAAATAGGGCTATGATCTGTATACCCCCCCACCCACCTTGTCACAACACAACTGATTGGCTCAAATGCATTAACAAGGAAAGAAATTACACAAATTAACTTTTAAGAAGGCAGACCTGTTAATTGAAATGCATTCCAGGCTACTACCTCATGAAGCTGGTTGAGAGAATGCCAAGAGTGTGCAAAGCTGTCATCAAGGCAAAGGGTGGCTACTTTGAAGAATCTCAAATATAAAATAATTTTGATTTGTTTAATACTTTTTGGGTTACTACATGATTGTGTTATTTCTGTGTTATTTCATAGTTTTGATGTCATCACTATTATTCTACAATGTAGAAAATTGTTAAAAACCTTGAATGAGTAGGTGTTCTAAAACTTTTTACCGGTAGTGTGTATTAGGCCCAATATTGTGAATATATTAGGCTCTATATTCTGACTATTGTGCCTATATCAGGCCCTATATTGTAACTATATTGTGACTATTGTGACTTTATCAGGCCTCAATTGTGACCGTCTCATACAGATAAGAATGTCCCAGTATGTTTACCTCCATTTGAATTTACAAGTAGAGTTGTGTTAAAATAGGAGAGAATGTAGCATAGCTTGATTTACAATCCTCCATATTTGCATTGGTACTGTTGTACACAGTATTGTACCATGTTACACGATGCTCTCTTTTGACCTAAAAACTGGTGAATCTGTAATTAGGCAGGTGTGTGCGTGTGTGCTCGCATAATGTTGTTGTTACACACACAGGGGCTAGCTAACAGGCCTGTGTATTGTGGCCATTGAACTCTGCTGTTGACCCACATTCCCCTGTCTCTGAAACTGTGTTACATTCACTGTCAAATCATGTGTGAACAGAGCTTGGCTCTTTTCGTGTGAGACTACATGTTGAGGTGAAGATGAACATGGAGTGTACAGAGAGATACGAACAGACCGTACGTGTGTATGTGTGTGTGTGTGTGTGTGCGTGCTCACAGAGGTGTGAACAAAACGTCACAGGGACACACGTGTCTGAGGAACACACTCCCTAACTCCAGTCTGACAGCCAGGCCAGCAGCACGTCTCGACTGCGGATCCACTACACTCCATGGCAGCCTCTCATTCTCCCTCCCTCTCTTTACCTCTCCCTCTCTGTCACTCCCTCTTTCTCGTCTCTCCCTCTCTCCTCACTCTCTCCCTCCCTCCGACCCATCTCTCTCTCTCCTCCACCCCGCTCTCTCTGTAAACAAGCAGACGTCCGACAGCTCTTTCCTCCGGCCCTCTCCCGCCATCCCGTCACCATGGCATTTGGAGCATTGTTTGCTGGGCTCTGTTGAGTTGCCATGGCAGTGCTTATTTGCTGTACTAAATGTTTGGCTGCGTTGTACAGATTCTGATGACAAACACGGAGCATCCCGGTCTGATCAATGAAACTGCCTCTGATTGGAGAGGAAGGAACGAGGCATCTCATAGAAGCGCAGCACAGATACATTTGTCATCCAATGTAACCTATTTAATGGCCTCGTATTCTTTGTGTCTGGTGTCTTTTGATGCAGATAAAATATGTTTTGGGATGACATTCCCCTGACATAAATGCTTTGGTTTCTGTGTTCATTCAGAGGATCTCTGGTTGCAATTCTTGGTCACTGATACTCAATTATTATTTAGAACAACACTGGTATCACTCACACTCCCAGGGTTCATCACTCCTCACTACACCTGCTCTCACACTCTGTAGAAGTCTACTACTGAACACAACCTAGACTAAGGGTCTTGTGCAATCACAAAGATATCCTTTTTTACTCCATTAGTTAACGCTAAGAAGCAAATGAGGATTACATGTTGGATTAATGTGATTCATGTCAACGTTTACAATTATGTGAAACAAAGAGACCTGGATAATAAATGCTTTCTTACATTGCAGAAAGGAGGTTGTTTTTATATCCCTGCACTATGTTCCAGTGCATTGGGAACCAGTGAACAAACACTTAAGCATCAAATATGCAACATTGATTTACAGTGTAATTATATGATATGCCAATGTTCTAATGCTCTCTCAGACAGTTGAGCTTAGTGCATACTGGTCTACTTCAATCTTACATAATGACTGCTTGGGATTGGGCTTTGTGTCTATTTAGATGTGAATTGCTGTGTGTTTTTGTGTTTAAGTCTGA
Organism: Oncorhynchus mykiss; assembly: GCF_057628025.1. Classification (NCBI taxonomy): domain Eukaryota; kingdom Metazoa; phylum Chordata; class Actinopteri; order Salmoniformes; family Salmonidae; genus Oncorhynchus; species Oncorhynchus mykiss. Next base: position 73,495,743 of record NC_143027.1, on the reverse strand, counting down.
GAGGTGGTCTGTGACTAAAGACTAGCGAGAGTAAAGGCCTTGAAGTGTGTCCATCCATCCACGTGCCTCTAGCACACACCCTTGTGGCCAGTAGAAAGACTACATGCTCTCTGAGTCTTGAGGGAATGAATGTTTGCTCTCTGGGTTTAACCTGGCGACTAACCTGTGTTCCTTTCTCCCTCAGAGGACATGTATAGTGATCACCCAGTATGATGGCAAACTGCTCCCAAGACACATTTACTTCAGGACAGACGGTTCTGCTCTGTCTAGACTATATATCATCCACAGATACTGTTGGGTGTTTGTTGCTATTATTTTATTCTTCCCAGAAGTGGTAGTTTGACAATTTAAACAAATGTAAATGCAATATCCTATTTAAAATGTTTTATTGGCGTGAAAATACTGTCCAAGATGCAGGCAAACTAGTGAATTAAATAATATCAACAAATGTCAAAAATTGTATTGTTAGCGTTCGTTTCTAGAGGTTGTACTGTAGATCTATCTAAACCATTTCACATATATTCAACATCTACTGTAGATCTAGTTGTTGCAGTGTGTAGTAAGTAAACCTATGACCCAGTATGTGACAACGGAAGTTTAACACTCGTGGCATAGTAGCAGTTTGTCTGTGTGAGACTGAGCTCTGTTTGGTGACTTTTCTCTGACAGATCATGTGGAAATGCTGGTCATTGAAGTAATGGGGGCGAGATAAGATCTGAGAGCAACATTGTTGACGTTTCATTGTGGTCGGCTGGTTGCGGTGGTTTGCTTTTTGTGTTTTTCCTTTCTACAAATGGCATAAGTTAGACACAATAGCTCTCTCTGTGTGTATCGGCCTAAATAACACTCTACAGCAGTTGAAAGTCCACCGTTTGGTCATTTGTAAGCTGTATGTAAGCTGTTTGACCTGATTCTATCATACCCTCATGTGTTTACTTTAGGTTAACTACTAGAGGTGAATAAAGTAACAACACTATCTCGTTGACCTCTTTAATATGCTATAACAGTTACACTATGTCTAATGCTGTAAAATAGACTGTTTCTCATTGACCTCTTTAATATGCTACAACAGTTACACTATATCTGTATATAGCCTCACTACTGTATATAGCCCTGCTGTTATTTCACTATCTTTTTACAGTTGTTTTTATTTTTTTTCTTACCTATTGTTCACCTAAGTAAGTAAGCTTTTCACTGTAAGGTCTACCTACACCTGTTCTGACAAATACACTTTGATTTGATTAATGAATACCTGCATGAATATATATATATATATCTGTAACACACAAGGCCTAGCAAGGCCTCCTGACTGATGTGTGTGTTTCTCTTGTTCAGATGATCCTATGGGACTGGGACCTGAAGCAGTGGTACAAGCCCCAGTATCAGGTTAGTGTTCTCTTTCTCTCTCGCTCCCCCATCTCTCTCTCTCTCTCTTTCTCTCTCTCTTTCGCTCTACTTTCTCTCGCTCTTTCTCCCCCCCCCCCCCCCTCTCTCTCTCTCTCTCTGAATATACTCATCTGGATACTGGCTACAGTATATCATATACTCATCTGGATACTGGCTACAGTATATGATATACTCATCTGGATACTGGTACAGTATATCATATACTCATCTGGATACTGGCTACAGTATATGATATACTCATCTGGATACTGGTACAGTATATCATATACTCATCTGGATACTGGTACAGTATATCATATACTCATCTGGATACTGGTACAGTATATCATATACTCATCTGGATACTGGTACAGTATATCATATACTCATCTGGATACTGGTACAGTATATCATATACTCATCTGGATACTGGTACAGTATATCATATACTCATCTGGATACTGGCTACAGTATATCATATACTCATCTGGATACTGGTACAGTATATCATATACTCATCTGGATACTGGTACAGTATATCATATACTCATCTGGATACTGGTACAGTATGTCATATACTCATCTGGATACTGGTACAGTATATCATATACTCATCTGGATACTGGTACAGTATATCATATACTCATCTGGATACTGGTACAGTATATCATATACTCATCTGGATACTGGCTACAGTATATGATATACTCATCTGGATACTGGTACAGTATATCATATACTCATCTGGATACTGGCTACAGTATATGATATACTCATCTGGATACTGGTACAGTATATCATATACTCATCTGGATACTGGTACAGTATATCATATACTCATCTGGATACTGGCTACAGTATGTCATATACTCATCTGGATACTGGTACAGTATATCATATACTCATCTGGATACTGGCTACAGTATATGATATACTCATCTGGATACTGGTACAGTATATCATATACTCATCTGGATACTGGCTACAGTATATCATATACTCATCTGGATACTGGCTACAGTATATCATATACTCATCTGGATACTGGCTACAGTATGTCATATACTCATCTGGATACTGGTACAGTATATCATATACTCATCTGGATACTGGCTACAGTATATCATATACTCATCTGGATACTGGCTACAGTATATCATATACTCATCTGGATACTGGCTACAGTATGTCATATACTCATCTGGATACTGGTACAGTATATCATATACTCATCTGGATACTGGCTACAGTATATCATATACTCATCTGGATACTGGCTACAGTATATCATATACTCATCTGGATACTGGCTACAGTATGTCATATACTCATCTGGATACTGGTACAGTATATCATATACTCATCTGGATACTGGTACAGTATATCATATACTCATCTGGATACTGGCTACAGTATGTCATATACTCATCTGGATACTGGTACAGTATATCATATACTCATCTGGATACTGGTACAGTATATCATATACTCATCTGGATACTGGCTACAGTATATGATATACTCATCTGGATACTGGTACAGTATATCATATACTCATCTGGATACTGGCTACAGTATATCATATACTCATCTGGATACTGGCTACAGTATATCATATACTCATCTGGATACTGGCTACAGTATGTCATATACTCATCTGGATACTGGTACAGTATATCATATACTCATCTGGATACTGGCTACAGTATATCATTTACTCATCTGGATACTGGTACAGCATATCATATACTCACTCATCTGGATACTGGTACAGTATATCACTGTTAGAGCACTTGTGCAGTCTATCATTCACATTAGGGTTGGGTATCATTTCCAATTTTACATTCAAGCCATCCATGGAATGAATTGTAATAACATGAATACAACTATAGATCATCAACCCTCATAGTGTAACAAGTGTCCTCACAAGTGAATTAGATTTCCCAGAGAGGGCATTGAATTGACAAAATATAAGTAAAAGTGGATACTGAATAAAAATGGTATTAGTGTAGCTCACTGTAATTTAGTCATATTTCAAAGAATTGAGGCTGGAATTAATAAGTAGAGGGGGGATTTTTTTTTAACTAACTCCAACCTTTTAGGAAATCAGATGTATCTCGATACAATTTGGACAGCCTCCATATAAACTTTCCAATCTAGTATTCTGGCCTTGTGTTCCAATTTATTGTCAAATCGCTGACACACGTTTTATGCTAGGTCTACTTCATGCATCGTAAAATGGAAGCATCTGTGTTTTTTGTAAGCTTGTGTGTGCGTGTGTGTGTGTAGATGTTTGGACTGTGTGTGTAGGCCTGCCTATGTGTGTGTGTATTTTGTGCCTTGTATGTGTTGTCATCCTGTTGGGGTCCACAGTGTTTTGAAGACACGCTGTACAGGTAGATCAACAGGAAGCAGTGCTCCTCTGACTGACGTGTGCCCCACTCATCACTCACCACTCATTGTGGCCACAGAGCCGGCCTTCAAAGGGCAGCCTAGTTCTCCAAACCCTCTAGTATTTTATATGGTGTCTATCAGCACAGCAACAGTCAGTAGTATGGACAGGGTGAAGAGGGGTAGGGGTGCAGGCAGGATCTCCGTCAGTGTCATGACATACACACAGCCTCCTAGCTGTCGTCACTGGGCGCTGCACTTTTACTCCACACACGGGCACCATGCCCAGCCAGCACCATGCGCAGCCAGCACCATGCCCTGCCGCACCATGCCCAGCCAGCATCATGCCCTGCCAGCACCATGCCCTGCCAGCACCATGCCCTGCCAGCACCATGCCCAGCCAGCACCATGCCCTGCCAGCACCATGCCCAGCCAGCATCATGGCCTGCCAGCACCATGCCCTGCCAGCACCATGCCCAGCCAGCACCACTCCCCTTTATTACTGACATCACTGGTCCAAACAGCCTTTCAATTACCCAGCATCAATGCCATGAGCTCAGCAGCGAGCCTGTCTGCCCTTCACACTACCCTCCACTGCTGTAAGAGGAGTGACAAGTACAGTCCCATCACAATGAGGCCAGCAGTGTCCTGTTACAGCTATCTGACAGTCTATCTGCGTATGTGTGATACCTGTAGATGTCCTGGGCCCAGATTCACTAAACACTTTTTACGCAAAAACTTAAGAAGCTTCTTAACAAGAAGAAAAGAAGTTCATATGTGCAGATCCTCAAAAATGTCTTAAGAATTAATGATTTTTCTCATGAACTTCTCAGATGTCTTCTTACAAACTTCTTAACTATCTTGAGATGTTTGTCGTTAGGCAACCCAGCCAGCTAGCTGTCTATCTAGCAATGGCAATCATGTTAGCATATTTCTAATTGGGATTACTGGTCTAAAATGTTCTTGGCTTAAAAACAATTAACACTGAAACTTTCAGATGAAGTTTGTGAGTCAATTGAACATGTTCAATAGCTTTCATTAGCATATTCTTTCACTGCCATGTGTTTAAGACAATGGTTTAGCTATCTGGGAATTCCAAGAAGAAATTAAATTACTTTATTTTCAAGCATCTCATTTATACTTAATTTTTTTGCTTAAGGAGAAACATAAGAAGTAACATAAAAACAAGAACCTTTTGGAGGAATTGCACCTTCGCTTAACTTTCTTCATAAGTCCATAGTTAAGGAAAAAATGGCAATTAAGAAGGAATTTCTTCTTCAGAAGCTTTTCTGTTTGGTCATTTAAATCCAATCTGGGTTCATTAGAAACAGTGTAAAGGAATGAGGAAAGGACACCAGTCTCTCTTCTCTAGTACAGTATCTACTGTATGTTTGTGCTCTGCTGAATGAGGCATCTCTCTGACATGTGTCCCCTTGTCTCCTCCATGTCACCAGGGAGCGGTAAGTGGTAACGGAGTGGACCTGTCGGTCATCAACGAGGCCAGGAACATGGTGTCTGACCTGCTGATGGACTCGTCCCTGTCGCCACACACCGTCTCGTCCCTGCGCAGCGTCAGCAGCCTCATGGGGACCTTCTCTGGCTCCTGTCGGCCCAGGGTCAACCCCTTCACCCCCTTCCCAGGTTTCTACCCCTGTACCGAGGTGGAGGACCCTGCAGAGAGGGGCGACAGGAAGCCCCTGAAGGTGGGCCCTCCAGCAACCTTCTGAATGTGATACTAGCAGGTCATAACTAACACACAGAAAGAAGCCTGCTGAGACTAGCAGGCCAACACATTATCCACTAACACATTATCCACCAATACATGGTATCTTATCCTCATAATGAATGTTCCTCTTCTATGTGTTCACCAGTGTTACGTAGATTTAGTTTAGTTGTTTTAGTTGTACACCTGCTCTCCTCTATGTAACCTGGTGGTGAGCTGAATATAGATCTGCCTTTGACTGTGTTATAGCATCATTGACCGTAATGTAATAATGTCTCCCTCCTCTCCTCCACACACCTAGGGTCTTAGCAGCAGGAACAGCCTACCAACCCCCCAACTCCGCCGCGGCTCCACCTCCTCCCCTCTCCCCCCTCTGGAGTCGGCCTCCTCCCGCTGGGAACGCAACAACGGCAAGAGACCGGGACCCCACCCTGACCTCAATATGACCAGGTACGACCACACACACCTTGACCTCAATATGACCAGGTACGACCACACACACCTTGACCTCAATATGACCAGGTACGACCACACACATACACCCTGATCGAAATATGACCAGGTACGACCACACATACCTTGACCTCAATATGACCAGGTATGGCCACACACACACACACACACCCTGATCTTAATATAACCAGGTACGACCACACACAGGTGGGACTTCAGAGTTCAGACACCAGGTTAAAGGTTAAAGACATGCCCCGGTAATTTGGCGACTAATAAGTATTTTATAAACCTCATGTTTTCGGCTGGATGTGTCAATGTGTAGTTCATACATGCATAATCTATGAGCAGAATAACTGTCTTACCTCAATTAGCCATGAAATCCTTAGTTTCAAAGCAACTTTCTTCTGGAAGCTGTGCGGCGCCATTTTCCCTACATTTACCCCTATGTGGGCTAGTCCCCTAGCAATTAGAGTTTTAGCAAATGAGCTTCAGCCCCTCACCATTTGAGTGACAGCTAGCAAGACACTCACACAGTAGAGAGAGAAAGGGAGTAATGACGTGGTGCACATATCAGCACATTTGCGAGGTAGTACGGAGTTTTTCGGGGACCACTTTTTGCTCGCGGGCACTACTTTCAGAACTACTGGCTAAAAGGTATATAAAAGTACTGGAGAATATCTTTCAAGGTCAAGTCATTTTCAACATGGCACACTCCCCATCTTTACCCTGATATGAACAAGCAGGCCCTCCCTCAGCAACACATTCTTTACCATCTTTACCAACTCCCTGAAGATGTGGTTCCCCTTTATATCCACTGGGGGGCAGTAGTGGTCAAGCTCTGTAAACTGATATGCCTAACAGATAATGACCATAACATTCCTTCATTCTGTTTGTTCCAACACTGTTTAGATGAGTCGCTTGATCTTTAATGGATCTTTGTCTTCTTCAAGGATACAGTTTCAACATTGATTTTCATTGTCTTACTTTGAGCACCAAATGAGTCATATAATTAGTGTTACTGTATGCTATGTAACATTTCTCTAAGTTCTTCATTATACATAAGAGCGGGTGTAAAAAAGTTGAACTTTATAATGGTGTAGATTGAATATGAAAGCATTTTAACTGATGTTGTCTCATTAGTTCTAGCAGTAAGTGGCGTGTTTGTGTGTGTGTGTGTGTGTGTGTGTGTGTGTGTGTGTGTGTGTGTGTGTGTGTGTGTGTGTGTGTGTGTGTGTGTGTGTTCCAGCACGGGTTCTCTGTCCAATGGGCCCAATGCTAACCTGCTGACCATCCCTAAGCAGAGGTCCTCCTCTGTGACCCTGACCTACCATGCCGGGCCCAGGAGAGCAGGTGAGACCATGAGGAATTACTGTACACACAGGTCTGATTCACTGTGTGGAAGTGGAATATGTTTTTAAGTTGTTTGACTATCTCTCTCTCTCTCATTTCTCTTCTATCTCTCTCGCTCTACAGGTGCGTCCCCCAGTCTGAGTCCTGTCAGCTCCCCCAGCCACAGTCCTCAAGGGGGAGGTCTCTCCTCCCAGGTTACGCGCCCCCCGGTGGAGTTCCCCGACACAGCTGACTTCCTCACCAAGCGCAGCGTCAACCTGCACAAGCCCCTGGGCTACATCCTCAGCTCCGCTGACTTCCAGGGGCCTTACCGCAGCCCCGCGGCAATGTGCACAAGGTAGGGCAATTTACTACCCCCTTCCCCTACCCCCTCCATTATCTCCTGGTGTTGTAAGGCCAGTTCAGCTGTAGAGTAGAGTTGCATTTCACCATGTGTGTTGATGATAAGTGCGGCTGTGTTTGTCCCTCTGCTCACCCTGTAGCTGTGGTCGTCAGATGCTGAAGAACATGCCCAGTATGGAGGCGGGGGAGGGACACCTGCCATTCACTGGTCATGCTGAGGCCCAGCGCAGACGCTCAGGTATGACACCTGCTGGAATGTAGCCTCACTCTGTACAGACATATGCTGCACAGTGTTTTGGGGCACACACCCATGGCTTAGCTTACTGTTTCCACTCTCAAATGACTGAAAACCATTTGGACATGCTGTACCAGAGAGTCAATTCATTAGAATAATACTTCCCACCGAAATGTGAAACCTCACTGTGATTTGCAATGTGTCTCCTCTAAAGCAGGTGAGGGGTCAGAGTTCATGGGGGAGGCACTGATCAGGGAGGAGAGTGTGGAGGCCGAGTCGATGGGGGACAGGAATCCAGACGCAAGGAGCCGGGGCCAGACAGACGAGGAGGAGCAGAGCGCCACCACAGAACAGCAGACTCAGGAAACAGAGGTACGTAGTGCTACAGTATGCTACGGGTGCATTCCCACACAAGCTAATGGAGGAGTATGAGCTATGTACCATTGTGAGAGTGTTTTGGTAGTGCGTTGTTTAGCACAACCTCATGCAACCCCTCTGCTACTCCAACGCACCTTCCCTATTGAAATACATTGTGTTGGCTCTGTCATTTTACTCTGTGTTGCCCTCCCTGTGTGAATGCACCCTACTGCTAGGCTAACATCGCCGTGCTGCAGACTTAAGAAACCAAAGTAGGCTACATAACAGTAACTTTGAAGGGATATGTCTCAGTCAATGCTAACACCTTACAGCGTTCGTTAGCCTTCCTGTGTGTAGCATTGCTGCCACTAAACTATCCCAACCAGGAGACTCCCTCTGAGTGAGATAACACACTCAGGCCAACACATGTAACAGTGTAGCTAGCTATAGGATGTGTCCTCTAGTTAGTTCTGGGAACACGGTAAAGGATTTCCTCAGACACTCATTGGGTGCATGTCTTTCAGTCTGTTGTGATGTATCTAACAGCCGTGTAAAACCAGTGTGATGGGGGGTAGTGTTGATCTGGCTCTGTCCTGGAATGCCCCCGCCGTTTACTTGGGCTGTGCTCTCACTTTCTTTATTGGACAAACCAAGCCTTGTTAAATCAAGCCAGCTGTTAAGACAACTGTGTAGGGTTCATCTGAGGATTCTGTGGGGTAATTCAAAGCGAATTATTCAAAAGCAACGCATACATAGTCAGTCTGGAGCCTGCTTCCATCCCCTTAACAGAGGAATGAGATTCATAAGATTTCCGATGTGTTTTGAATAGTCTTGTTGTCTACGGGCCTGTGTGTGTATGTGTTAATGTGTGTGTGTTTTAATGTGTGTTTGTGTGTGTTAATGGCTGTGTATGTATGTGTGTGTTAATGGATGTGTGTGTTTTAATGTGTGTGTGTGTGTGTGTGTGTGTGTGTGTGTGTGCGTGCGCGTGCGTGTCTGCCTGCCTGCATGCATGCATGTGTGTGTTTATCTAAACGTGTGTGTGTGTGTGTGTGTTTGTTTAAAATGTGTCTGTGCTGTTGTCCTCTCCTGCCTGTAGGGTGAGTTCAGACTAGACCCCCTGCTGGAGAACCACGATGACCTCATGGAGAAGATCAACAGCTGGAACTTCCAGATCTTTGACCTGATGGACAGAACAGGAGGGAAGACAGGAAGAATACTCAGCTACGTCAGTACAACCACATACCAACCATATAGCAACCATCTAGCAACCATCTATCTGTCATACGCCATGATCTGTTACATCAGGTATTCCCAAACTGGGGCAATGCCGTCGGGGGTACGCCAAATAAAAATATGATTCAAATGTTATTTTCTATTTTACTTTTGAATTGTATTTTTTTAATTTTATAATCTTCACATTTTCAAACAGTCCATTTCTATTTTCCAACGGGGCTATACATTTGGGTGAGGTTTTTCTCTTGCCTGAGTAGCCTCGTTTCACTGCCAAAAATAAAATTAAACCATCTAGTGTTCAGCCAAATAACAACACAATGTCAAATACAGGTAGCCTAGTCAAATAATTAACATCCAATCACATTAACCGTTACTCTCTCACGGGAATTCCACTAACGGTCCTTATGTAGCCAAACGTAGCTGCTGCTCATATTGGTATCTGTACTGATGGCGCAAAAGATGGCGCAAAAGCCGTGACAGGGAGACATGGTGCAGTTGCTCCCGACGCTACTTGGGTACACTGCAGCATCCACCGAGAGGCTCTTTGCTGCCAAGGGAATGCCTGACAGCTTGAAAGACGAGCCAGGTTGTGACAAACTCTCACTCATTCTTATGATTAATAAATGTATCATATAGTGTGTGTGGCAGGCTTACAATGATTGCAAAAAACAACATTTGAGAGTGCACGGACCCTGGTGCTAGAGGGGGTACGCAGCTGAGGTTGAATGTTTGAAGGGGTACGGGACTATAAGAAGTTTGGGAACCACTGTGTTACATCAATTAATATTTGAATAAGCAACACCTGAGTTGTATTCTAAATGGCACACTATTCCCTATATAGTGCACCAGAACCCATAGGGCTAAGAGTAGTTTTGTGAAGCAGCCGTTGAATGTATTTATTTGGAGAAACTCACTTGAATGATTGGTTTAAATGTTGAGAACGGTATGATCCCCATTACTGATATTTGCCTGAATGATATCCCGAATGCTCATGGTGTTCTTGGGGATTTCTCTATGTGCTGTTTTGAGTACACTGTTCTCCCAGTGTCTCACTGTCTGTGTCTGAGGGGAATGACTTGGTTAATGTCAAAAAAATGTATTTGGGTTTTAAATTGACCTAGGTGTTTTATTTGTTGTCTTTCTCCCCAGGTGACCTACACTCTGTTCCAGGACACTTGTCTGTTTGAGATGTTTAAGATCCCTGTGAGGGAGTTCATGTCCTATTTCTGTGCTCTGGAGAACGGCTATAGGGATATTCCCTGTGAGTATAGTGCTGCCTATGCTTTCTTCAGTCCAGGCACAAAGCCCATATTAACATTTGGTGTATTGTCTACTCAGATGTAGAAATGATCAGACCTGGGTGAAAAACATGAAGGTATGGGCCTCCCGAGTGGCGCAGCGGTCCACTTCATTGCAGTACTTGAGGCGTCACAACAGACCCGGGTTCGATCCCAGGCTGTGTCACAACCGGCCGCGACCGAGAGTCCCATAAGGCGGCGCGCAATTGGCCCAGCGGCTTCCGGGTTATTGGAGGGTTTGGCTGGGGGGGCTTTACTTGGCTCATCACGCTCTAGCAACTCCTTGTGGCGGGCCGGGCACCTGCAGGATGACTTCGGTCGTCAGTTGAACTCTGTTTCCTCTGACACATTGGTGCGGCTGGCTTCTGGGTTAAGTGGGCAGGTGTTAAGGAGCGTGGTTTGGCGGGTCATGTTTCGGAGGACGCATGGCTCGACCTTCGCCTCTCCCGAGCCCGTTGGGGAGTTGCAGTGATGAGACAAGATCGTAATTGGATATGAAAAAATTGGGGAGAAAAAAGGGGAGGTAAAAAATATATAAAAAATAAGAATTTGAAAAAGTATTTGAATGGTGTTTAATTTAGCTTAATTATGCCAGTTTAGACTATTCCAGGCAGCTAAATCAATCCCACTTCAAGTATTATTTGAAATTATATACCCAGGTTGTCATGAAGTAGAAATTAATCCCCATAATAGGTCTACAGTTCACTACATACAGCAGGACACCATACAGACATGCACCATCATATGTAATAGTAGCTTCTACCTCATGTACATGATGTGGTGAAGTATTACTGTGACTGATGTGTGATGTCCAGTGTGAATCTCTGCCTGTACTCAGATCATAACCGGGTCCATGCCACTGACGTGCTCCATGCTGTCTGGTACCTGACTACCCGGCCTGTCCCAGGATTCCAGCAGATCCACAATGAGCATGTGACAGGAAGTGACACAGGTAGCACTATTTCTGTTCTCTTTATTTCATTTTGTATGACTCTGGACTTCCCCAAGCCCTCATTTATTACCATAATATACCACAATATGCCACATATTTATTAGCATAATTAGTGTGCTTGCTGAAGGCAAGACCACTCTAGATTTCATACATGCTTCCTATTATTAGTGTGCTTGCTGAAGGCAAGACCACTCTAGATTTCATACATACTTCCTATTATTAGTGTGCTTGCTGAAGGCAAGACCACTCTAGATTCCATACATACTTCCTATTATTAGTGTGCTTGCTGAAGGCAAGACCACTCTAGATTCCATACATACTTCCTATTATTAGTGTGCTTGCTGAAGGCAAGACCACTCTAGATTCCATACATACTTCCTATTATTAGTGTGCTTGCTGAAGGCAAGACCACTCTAGATTCCATACATACTTCCTATTATTAGTGTGCTTGCTGAAGGCAAGACCACTCTAGATTTCATACATACTTCCTATTATTAGTGTGCTTGCTGAAGGCAAGACCACTCTAGATTCCATACATACTTCCTATTATTAGTGTGCTTGCTGAATGCAAGACCACTCTAGATTTCATACATACTGCCTATTATTAGTGTGCTTGCTGAAGGCAAGACCACTCTAGATTTCATACATACTTCCTATTATTAGTGTGCTTGCTGAAGGCAAGACCACTCTAGATTCCATACATACTTCCTATTATTAGTGTGCTTGCTGAAGGCAAGACCACTCTAGATTCCATACATACTTCCTATTATTAGTGTGCTTGCTGAAGGCAAGACCACTCTAGATTTCATACATACTTCCTATTATTAGTGTGCTTGCTGAAGGCAAGACCACTCTAGATTCCATACATACTTCCTATTATTAGTGTGCTTGCTGAAGGCAAGACCACTCTAGATTTCATACATACTGCCTATTATTAGTGTGCTTGCTGAAGGCAAGACCACTCTAGATTTCATACATACTTCCTATTATTAGTGTGCTTGCTGAAGGCAAGACCACTCTAGATTCCATACATACTTCCTATTATTAGTGTGCTTGCTGAAGGCAAGACCACTCTAGATTCCATACATACAGTGCCTTGCGAAAGTATTCGGCCCCCTTGAACTTTGCGACCTTTTGCCACATTTCAGGCTTCAAACATAAAGATATAAAACTGTATTTTTTTGTGAAGAATCAACAACAAGTGGGACACAATCATGAAGTGGAACAACATTTATTGGATATTTCAAACTTTTTTAACAAATCAAAAACTGAAAAATTGGGCGTGCAAAATTATTCAGCCCCCTTAAGTTAATACTTTGTAACGCCACCTTTTGCTGCGATTACAGCTGTAAGTCGCTAGGGGTATGTCTCTATCAGTTTTGCACATCGAGAGACTGAAATTTTTTCCCATTCCTCCTTGCAAAACAGCTCGAGCTCCGTGAGGTTGGATGGAGAGCATTTGTGAACAGCAGTTTTCAGTTCTTTCCACAGATTCTCGATTGGATTCAGGTCTGGACTTTGACTTGGCCATTCTAACACCTGGATATGTTTTAGTTTTGAACCATTCCATTGTAGATTTTGCTTTATGTTTTGGATCATTGTCTTGTTGGAAGACAAATCTCCGTCCCAGTCTCAGGTCTTTTGCAGACTCCATCAGGTTTTCTTCCAGAATGGTCCTGTATTTGGCTCCATCCATCTTCCCATCAATTTTAACCATCTTCCCTGTCCCTGCTGAAGAAAAGCAGGCCCAAACCATGATGCTGCCACCACCATGTTTGACAGTGGGGATGGTGTGTTCAGCTGTGTTGCTTTTACGCCAAACATAACATTTTGCATTGTTGCCAAAAAGTTCAATTTTGGTTTCATCTGACCAGAGCACCTTCTTCCACATGTTTGGTGTGTCTCCCAGGTGGCTTGTGGCAAACTTTAAACAACACTTTTTATGGATATCTTTAAGAAATGGCTTTCTTCTTGCCACTCTTCCATAAAGGCCAGATGTGTGCAATATACGACTGATTGTTGTCCTATGGACAGAGTCTCCCACCTCAGCTGTAGATCTCTGCAGTTCATCCAGAGTGATCATGGGCCTCTTGGCTGCATCTCTGATCAGTCTTCTCCTTGTATGAGCTGAAAGTTTAGAGGGACGGCCAGGTCTTGGTAGATTTGCAGTGGTCTGATACTCCTTCCATTTCAATATCATCGCTTGCACAGTGCTCCTTGGGATGTTTAAAACTTGGGAAATATTTTTGTATCCAAATCCGGCTTTAAACTTCTTCACAACAGTATATCGGACCTGCCTGGTGTGTTCCTTGTTCTTCATGATGCTCTCTGCGCTTTTGACGGACCTCTGAGTCTATCACAGTGCAGGTGCATTTATACGGAGACTTGATTACACACAGGTGGATTGTATTTATCATCATTAGTTATTTAGGCCAACATTGGATCATTCAGAGATCCTCACTGAACTTCTGGAGAGAGTTTGCTGCACTGAAAGTAAAGGGGCTGAATAATTTTGCACGCCCAATTTTTCAGTTTTTGATTTGTTAAAAAAGTTTTAAATATCCAATAAATGGCGTTCCACTTCATGATTGTGTCCCACTTGTTGTTGATTCTTCACAAAAAAATACAGTTTTATATCTTTATGTTTGAAGCCTGAAATGTGGCAAAAGGTCACAAAGTTCAAGGGGGCCGAATACTTTCGCAAGGCACTGTACTTCCTATTATTAGTGTGCTTGCTGAAGGCAAGACCACTCTAGATTCCATACATACTTCCTATTATTAGTGTGCTCGCTGAAGGCAAGACCACTCTAGATTTCATACATACTGCCTATTATTAGTGTGCTTGCTGAAGGCAAGACCACTCTAGATTTCATACATACTTCCTATTATTAGTGTGCTTGCTGAAGGCAAGACCACTCTAGATTCCATACATACTCTTATTATTGGATTTCTTCCGCACGCTCTAGAGCTTAAACGATTTAAGCTTTTTAACACGAAACGAACTGCCCCAACTTAGATTTCTTGACAAAATATTTGTTATATCATTTATAATTTTTAAACTACAACAATATTTAAAATAATCTCCAAATGCATTTCAATAGCAAACATTTGAGACCTATCTCCTCTTAAGCTATCAATGATAAACCATGCCTTAGATTTTATACAGATTTTTGTTTAGTTTTTTTGAATTGTACCCCTTTTTCTCCAAAATGTTGTGGTATCCAATTGTTAGTAGCTACTATCTTGTCTCATCGCTACAACTCCCGTACGGGCTCGGGGGAGACGAAGGTTGAAAGACATGCCTCCTCCGATGCACAACCCAACCAAGCCGCACTGCTTCTTAACACAGCGCGCATCCAACCCAGAAGCCAGCCGCACCAATGTGTCAGAGGAATCACCGCGCACCTGGCAACCTTGGTTAGCGCGCACTGCGCCCGGCCCGCCACAGTGCGCGATGAGACAAGGATATCCCTACCGGCCAAGCCCTCCCTAACCCAGTCGACGCTAGGCCAATTGTGCGTCGCCCCACGGACCTCCCGGTCGGGGCCGGTTACGACGGAGCCTGGGCACGAACCCATGGTCTCTGGTGGCACAGCAGTACAGCGCCCTTAACCACTGCACAAATGAATCTACAAGACCAACTTTAAAATGTTCAGACTTCTTTTAAAACCTTTATAAACTAGAAACCATTTAAATTAGCATAGATTTACAAAACATGGATTAATTGCCAACCATAGTAACACAGTGGTAGACATTTGAAATGCTACTGCTTTATAACCATTTCAACTACAAACATTACAACAACTTAAACATTTTCCAAGCAAACTATTTAAATTAGCGACATTAGTATAAAATTAGTACAACAGCTGGTGGGAGGAGCTATAGGAGGAAGGGCTCATTGTAACAGCTGGAATGGAATGGTATCAAACACATCACATATATGGAAACCACATGGTTTTTATTTACTTTTATTTAACTAGGCAAGTCAGTTAAGAACACATTATTTTTTTCAATGACAGCCTAGGAACAGTGGGTTAACTGGTCTAGGAACAGTGGGTTAACTGCCTTGTTCAGGGGCAGATTTTTTACCTTGTCAACTCGGGGATTAGATCTTGCAACCTTTCGGTTACTAGTCCAACGCTCTAACCACTAGGCTACCTGCCGCCCCATGTTTGACTCCGTTCCATGAATTTCATTACAATTTCATTACAAGCCATTACAATGAGCCCATTCTCCTATAGCTCCTCCTACCGTCCTCCTATAGCCCCTCCTCCTCCAGCTTGTCCCAATCAATCCTTCTATCCATCTATCCTTATTCAATTGAATTAATTAACATGGGGTTTGAATGAGAACCATAGAAATACACTGTTAACAAAATTAAGTTACAAGACCAACTTTAAAACATTCAGGCTATCCTAACTTAATATTTTCTAACACACCTTCATAAACAATAAACAATTTGAATGTATAAAAATTAGCATACCACTTAATGAATTCAATTTCAACCATGATAATACAGTGTTATTCATTTCAAATGCTACTGTTCCTTTTGGAGACTTATATCTCCCTCACTAACTTTAAGCATCAGCTGTCAGAGCAGTTTACCGATCACTATACCTGTACACAGCCCATCTGTAAATGGCACACTCAACTACCTCATCCCCATATTGTTTTTTGTTTTTTTCTCTCTTTTGCACCCAAGTATCTCTACTTGCACATAATCATCTTCACATCTATCACTCCAGTGTTAATGCTAAATTGTAATTATTTTGCCACTATGGCCTATTTATTGTCTTACCTCCCTAACCTTACTACATTTGCACACTCTGACTGTACATTTGTTTATCCCATGTGTAACTCTGTGTTGTTTTTGTCGCACTGCTTTGCTTTATCTTGGCCAGGTCACAGTTGTAAATGAGAACTTGTTCTCAACTGGCCTACCTGGTTAAATAAAGGTGAAATAAAAAAATATAAAAAAATATTACAGCTACATACATTAAAACAACTTCAAAACTTTTAAAACTATAACAATTCAAATTAGCATAGATTGGCATTTAATAACCCACCAACAATAATAACTGTTCAAGCTAGAGACACCAAACCAACTTTCACCAACTTTCATGTTCAGGGTAGGCTATTCAATCAATCAATCCTTCAATTCTCCCATCTAGCTACTTTTTCTACTTTAACCAGTCAGTACCATTAGTATTGTATTCACTATAACTACTCTAACTTATTTCACAACCATAAATACTTTAAGACATGCTAGCAAGCACACATTTTCTTTAGGAAATTGACTTTTCTAGTTCTATGATAGCCCCTTGATGTACCAGTGTAGGCATTCCTGTAGTGTTTGGCCTTTTCTCGGCAGACACCAGATGGTTTAGTTTAAAATGCCAGGATCCCCAGTCCCGTCCCTGCTAATTATATTTTATGTACTGCATCTTTGATCCATCGGAAATGATTTAAGGCTCGCTTGCTGACTGATCCTTCAGTAGCTGCCAGAGGAGCAGCTGCCTTCTGATAAAGAGAGGGGGAGGGAAGGGTGGAGAAACAGAGAGGGGGGGGATGGGGTGGTGAGCAAGCCTCTGTCGTGATAGAGATCTGTCTGTGCTGAGCTCAGCGTGTTTAGGGCTTATTTTGGCCCTTTTAATCTTTCAAATAGAGTGCAGTAGTCTGAGTCACTGGGCCACCAGCTTAACCTGCCTGTAGAAATCCTACTCTACATACTTTGTTCTTAACGTGACACTAGTTCGCTGTTTTCACTTTATAACACAGTCAAGTCTTCTCCAGTAAACTCCAGTTATGATGTAGTTCCAGTGTGAGGTCCCAGTATGTCATTGCTGAAAGCTGCTGCTCTTCTCTCTAGATTCAGACAGTGGGATCTCGCCAGGCCGGGTATCATACGCCTCCTCCAAGAGCTCGTCCATCTCTGACGACAACTACGGCTGCCTGGCGTGGAACATCCCTGCTCTGGAACTCATGGCACTATATGTAGCAGCTGCCATGCATGACTATGACCACCCCGGTCGCACAAACGCCTTCCTCGTAGCCACTAACGCAGCTCAGGTAAGTGTTATTATCCCAAAAGCCACTGCTCTACCTTCTCAACTAGCAAACCCACACCTGTTCAACAGTAAAACCTGTATCAGGAAGAGAAAGTTCAACCTGTCCCGTCACTTCAGTAAGTGTTCCCATTTGTGTTCCCACACGCTGTTAAGTCCTAGGAAAGGGGAAGTGTTGTGCTTGTGTCACAGACAGCATTAATTTGGTCCCTGTGACTCATTGATGAGATCTTTATTGGCCTAAAACCTTCTACATAGACAGGTTCTAATCAGCCTTGGATCTCATGGTAAAAGCAATGAAGTGAGGGACTGGTATAATATTACACTTAGTTCACATGTCAGGGTAAAGTTCCCACAATTCCTAGAATTCAGCCAATTCCTTTTCTTGCTACAACATTACAGCAAAGGTTGACAAACAAACTATACCACTGTATAAAAAGTGTTTTGCACTATCATGACCTATTATAGCACTGTGCATACTGTCTAGGTTGTGTTTTCCAACCCTGGTCCTCCAGTACCCCCAACAGTACACATGTTTATTGTAACCCTGGACAAGCACACCTGATTTAACTTGTTAACTAATCATCAAGCCCTCAATGAGTTGAATGAGGTGTGTTTGTCCAGGTCTACAATGAAACTGTGTAATGTTGGGGGTACTGGAGGACCAGGGTTGGGAAACACTGGGCTATGTGATATGTGAAGCAACAGTTCTGGGTAGGCTATGTGATACTGTATAACAGGATGGCATGGCATGGCATTGCATTACATTGCTAACTTGACATGTGAGCCATGCCTTCCTCGTAGCCACTAACGCAGCTCAACCCTGACATATTGATTAACAGTATGTTGGCAGTCAGTCAATCACCCACCTGTCCACCAACATGTCTAGACCATCTGCATTATTTAGTCTGAAGCACACTGACCCAATTTCCTTTCCCCTGCTCACCCCTCCCTCTTTTACCATTCCCTTCTTCAACCACCTCTCCTATTTTACCCTCTCCTTTCTTCTTCTTGTCCTCTGACCCACCCGCATCCCTCTCCACTCGACCTACCCTTCCTCCTACTCACTCTCTTCTTCCCTCATCCACTTCTCCTCTACCTCCGTCTCCTCCCTCTGTTCTCCAGGCGGTGTTGTATAATGACCGTTCGGTCCTGGAGAACCACCACGCTGCTTCGGCCTGGAGCCTCTACCTGTCCCAGCCAGAGTTCAACTTCCTGGCCAACCTGGACCACGTGGAGTTCAAACGTTTTCGCTTCCTGGTCATCGAGGCCATCCTCGCCACAGACTTGAAGAAGCACTTTGACTTCCTCGCCGAGTTCAATTCAAAGGTTTGAGATGATGATGACAAACCTCACATTTTCAGAAAATCTGTTTCCATTCTGTTGATACTTTGTTTTTCCTGTCATTTCGATACTGGCAAAGGCAATAACAACACGCCTTATCTTTATGGCTAGTAGAGTTGATACTTAAAGGAACATGCTGGATCTCTGTTAGAAATGGGGAGCCTGGCAGTTATAATCACTGTGTGAATGTTTGTGTTGCTATAAATAGGTGAATGATGTGAACAGTCCAGGAATCGACTGGACTAATGAGAATGACCGGCTGCTGGTGTGCCAAGTCTGCATTAAGCTGGCAGACATCAACGGGCCGGCCAAAGGACGCGATCTGCACCTCAAGTGGACAGAAGGCATTGTCAATGAGTTTTATGAGCAGGTATGGAACCCCTCCACTCAGCATGGCACACATGTCAGGTTAGCAATGTAATGCAATGCCATGCCTTCCTGTTATACATTATCACATACCCTACTACCCTACTACTCCTACTATCACATACCCTACTACCAACTACTACTGATGCTTCACATATCACATAGACTACCCGGAACTGTTGCTTCACATATCACATAGCCTACCCGGAACTGTTGCTTCACATATCACATAGCCTACCCGCAACTGATGCTTCACATATCACATAGCCTACCCGGAACTGTTGCTTCACATATCACATATCCTACCCAGAACTGTTGCTTCACATATCACATAGCCTACCCGGAACTGATGCTTCACATATCACATTGCCTACCCGGAACTGTTGCTTCACATATCACATAGCCTACCCGGAACTGTTGCTTCACATATCCTACCCGGAACTGTTGCTTCACATATCACATAGCCTACCCGGAACTGTTGCTTCACATATCACATATCCTACTACCCGGAACTGTTGCTTCACATATCACATATCCTACCCAGAACTGTTGCTTCACATATCACATAGCCTACCCGGAACTGATGCTTCACATATCACATAGCCTACCCGGAACTGTTGCTTCACATATCACATAGCCTACCCGGAACTGTTGCTTCACATATCACATATCCTACCCGGAACTCTTGCTTCACATATCACATATCCTACCCGGAACTGTTGCTTCACATATCACATAGCCTACCCGGAACTGTTGCTTCACATATCACATATCCTACTACCCGGAACTGATGCTTCACATATCACATAGCCTACCCAGAACTGTTGCTTCACATATCACATATCCTACTACCCGGAACTGTTGCTTCACATATCACATATCCTACCCAGAACTGTTGCTTCACATATCACATAGCCTACCCGGAACTGTTGCTTCACATATCACATATCCTACCCGGAACTCTTGCTTCACATATCACATATCCTACCCGGAACTGTTGCTTCACATATCACATAGCCTACCCGGAACTGTTGCTTCACATATCACATAGCCTACCCGGAACTGTTGCTTCACATATCACATAGCCTACCCGGAACTGTTGCTTCACATATCACATATCCTACTACCCGGAACTGTTGCTTCACATATCACATATCCTACCCAGAACTGTTGCTTCACATATCACATAGCCTACCCGGAACTGTTGCTTCACATATCACATATCCTACCCGGAACTCTTGCTTCACATATCACATATCCTACCCGGAACTGTTGCTTCACATATCACATAGCCTACCCGGAACTGTTGCTTCACATATCACATATCCTACTACCCGGAACTGATGCTTCACATATCACATAGCCTACCCAGAACTGTTGCTTCACATATCACATATCCTACTACCCGGAACTGTTGCTTCACATATCACATAGCCTACCCGGAACTGTTGCTTCACATATCACATATCCTACCCGGAACTCTTGCTTCACATATCACATAGCCCAGTGTTTCCCAACCCTGGTCCTCCAGTACCCCCAACATTACACAGTTTCATTGCAGACCTGGACAAACACACCTCATTCAACTCATTGAGGGCTTGATGATTAGTTAACAAGTTAAATCAGGTGTGCTTGTCCAGGGTTACAATAACAATGTGTACTGTTGGGGGTACTGGAGGACCAGGGTTGGAAAACACTGACATAGCCTACCGAGAACTGTTGCTTCCTTTTCTGCTGTCTGTTACTGCTAGAATCAACACAATGTCACATTTATCCCTTTACGAAGTGAAGTGAAATTAGATTAATGAATAAAACAATCTTAATTGACAAATTAGTGAAAATGTTTGTCTGCCTGTCTGTCGATCATCTACAGGGGGATGAGGAAGCCACTTTGGGATTACCCATCAGCCCTTTCATGGATCGCTCCTCTCCCCAGCTGGCCAAGCTGCAGGAGTCCTTCATCACACACATCGTGGGGCCGCTCTGCAACTCGTACGACGCCGCTGGCCTGCTCCCTGGCTACTGGATCGACGAGGAGCGCTCTGAGGATGAGGATGAGGAAGAGCAGGTGGAGGACACAGAGACTGACGAAGACGAGCTGGAGGAGGAGCTCGAACCAAGTAAGACGTAATTTTCTACCCTTCTGAATTGATATATGATCATGAGTTGATACATTTATAATTTTAACATTGAGCATTTAACATTTCCATCAAGAGCAGGAGTTTTTTTCTCTTGCTAGTACGACTAAAAAGCTTTGGGATGTTAAATCCTTTTTTGTGTGTGGTCCCATGCAGAAAGGAGAAACGGCCGGCGTCGGCTGTTCTGCAACATCATGCAGCACCTGACAGAGAACCACAAGGTGTGGAAGAAGACCATCGAGGAGGAGGAGAAGAGCAAGGAGAAGCAGCAGGCCGACAGCCTGCCTCTCAGCCTGTCCCCTTCGCCCTCCGACGACCAGATCCAGGTCATTCAGGAGGAGGAGGAAGGAGAGGAGCGCCAGTAGCATGATGAAGAAGAGGAAGAGGAGGGACAGAGCCAGGATGCTCGGGAAGGGCGGAACAGTGAAGGCGAAAGTCCTTCAACTCCTCCCTCTTACACGCTCACACACACACACACACACAAATATTTATACACAACACATACGTGCACACACGTACTATAGACATATACACAAACACATACACACACAGGATGACCCTGCTGGATCTCCACACGTTGAAATTGTCACTGTGCCGACGCGCTAATGCAGTCATGTTGTTTTGAAAAAAGGCCTTACTACTGTGAGGGGATTCTTGCTGCAATGGTGGGAACCCCACTCCTATGCACTTTCACCCCATGGAGAGTAGACCAAGAACAAACACCAGAGCTGAAGACACTGGTGTGGAGAGGAAGAGAGGAAAAGGGTCTGGATGTGCCCTCCATGGTGATCTGGCTGTAATGCTGCCTTGAACGCAGAGCACTTAACTCTCCCTTAGGTACTAAAACCAATCCTATGATTTCAAATAAAGGAAAATAAAAAACACCTTGACGTGGTTGACATCCGTTACCAAAGCGAACAGTTCAAACGTGGAAAGACAAGAGACTGAGACTGTTTCAGGCTCACTGTCAGGAATATTCTAGATTTATATATCAAATGTGCCTGTCTGAACCTTTACTGAGTCCCCTGGTCCAGACCCTAGGTTGGTCTGTGCAGTCCTCTCCCCTTGCTGGAGACACCAAACACTGTATCACTGACTCAGTCACAGAGACGTTGTGGAGATGTTGACTGAAAATGAGCATTATACCTGCATCGTTTTTGATGCCTTTTATTCATGTGTACCACCTGCCTTTTATGTTTCCTTCTTTTTATTGGTTTAATTTAGTTGGTGTGAGCGTGTGTATGTGTGTGTGTTTTCTTCAGGAACGCTTGGTCGCCAGTCATTGAAATGTTGTCGGAGATGAGATGTTCTCTGTTGTTCCAATGGAGTGCTGTTCCAATGGAGTGCTGTTCCAATGGAGTGTTGTTCCAATGGAGTGCTGTTCCAATGGAGTGCTGTTCCAATGGAGTGCTGTTCCAATGGAGTGTTGTTCCAATGGAGTGCTGTTCCAATGGAGTGCTGTTCCAATGGAGTGCTGTTCCAATGGAGTGTTGTTCCAATGGAGTGTTGTTCCAATGGAGTGCTGTTCCAATGGAGTGCTGTTCCAATGGAGTGCTGTTCCAATGGAGTGCTGTTCCAATGGAGTGCTGTTCCAATGGAGTGCTGTTCCAATGGAGTGCTGTTCCAATGAAGGGATGTTTTTTTCTTTTGATTTATATCTATTTTTTCCACGGTTACTCAGGATTCTCGTGAAGTTGAATAATTATTTTGCAAGAATTTAAGTAATTGACTTTAAAACAAAATCTCGGTGATTGAAATAGTTTTTAAGCTTTGTATGAACAACTTGAAAAACAAACACATTCAAGCAATTGAACTGCTCCTCTGTGATAGAGCAAAGTATGTCCTGTGTTTCTGTCAAACTCCGCTGCCCCGCAGGCAGTGCCGTTGGCTTGATCTTCTAAAGACCTCACTGTAGAATTGGGATCCTTGATTGTCAGTTGACTGTAAAAGACCTGTTTGCAGCAAGGCAACATTTTGTACAGTAAAATCCCATGATTATTCATGTACCAGTATAGGTAAAGGTGTTTTTGAGTGCATTGCTGTTGGCATTGTTTTTACACATACTCTGTCTAGCTAACCTCTTCATGTAATTTCAGTCATTCTACAGACACTGATGTTTTGACAAAAACTATATATCTTTGCCAAACCCACAACCAGGCCAGGACTTAAGTAATCCAGGGTTTCACCTTTGTTTTGGTTTTATAGTGTCTTATTCTCTGTACCATAAGACGGTTTAATACTAATAGTTCTATATTTCTCTCTGTAAAAACTCTAGGCATTCCACTAGAAAAAGAGTTTAATGAAAGAGATGGCAGACCTGCAAGCCGAACTCACTTATCACCCTATCAAGTCATTTTGTCTGGAGAAGGAAGTTCTCAAGTAGGCAGTGTAATTCAAGCTAGTATATTTAAAGACAAAAAATATATATATAAATGTCCACATTTTACTACCAAACAAGTGTTTAGCTCTGCACAAAAAAATAATATCTGCATATAAATATAGTGTATAAATATATTATATTTTTTAATTAATCAACAGAATGCATCTGTTTTCTACACACAGCTGACATATTGTACAGTGAGACCCTGTAATTCTCATCCTGTTTCCAGAGTTTTTATCTGATACTACAGATGTTGAACTGTGGGGTTTGGTGTTTTTCTTTTGGGTTCAGCATCTCCCTGCTCCTTATCATAACCACTTTCTCTCTCAACTCTTGTGTTGTCTACTCAGTCCACCCAACCAGTGCCAAACTGTCCCTGCTCACTGCCCAACCTCTGGGCCCTCATACACTGGGCTTGCTATGGTTGGACCCAGAGGTCTCTCTGAGCTCCATGTCCGACAGCAGGCTCAAAGTGATGCTGGTGAAGCCCAGCCCAGGTGTTGTTGTATGAGAGCTCACGACTCCTAACCGTGGCCCTTCAGTCCGTTCGGGTTGAGCGACACTGCATCTCTTAAGTTCTGATGGTGAATTGTGATGCCTCTACCACCTCCCCCCACATTTTATGGCTCATTATGTTGTAAAAGTTTGTTTGTTGGCTTGTCACTGTGCAGTCTCACGAACCACAGTGTCCTCTACTGTTCTTGTCATAAAAGTCTCTATGAATGGCTGTTACCCTTATGTAGCATTGAGATATGTATGTCTGTTGTAACTGTTCAACCATATCAAAATTGTGGGGGAAATTATTTTTGTTATTTATAGCTGTCATAAAACACCATCCCTAAAATAACTGTTCTCTCAAATAATTTTATTGATACATACACACACCTACTCAATTGTAACTGTGTGTGTGTGTGTGGCATAAAAATCCCCTTGAATGTAACTGTACTATAACTTTGTCCTTGAAGTGTTTAGATCCTCCTGCCAACAACCACAGTTGGAACACTGATGTTTGCTGAAACGACTGCAATGTTACAGTTTCAATGCACACAAACAAGGCGCTCATCCAGGCGAATTGGCAGTCTGTCTACCTCAGCATAACTTTCTGAGAAGTGCAGTTAGTAGTTAGAGGTATGCTGAGTGCCAAAAATAGCCAGAGACATTACATCAATATGAAATATTACCCAGTAAGTCTGATGTATGCACAGCACAGCATTTGAGTTTTTTTTCTAGCCCTTTGGTCTGTTGAGTAGAAGTGAGAGGTCACTTAAGGAAATGGGTGACGCCCTCCCAGGCTCAGCTCCAACAACATGAAGATTATTTATAGTGTCTGTGTATCCCTGGACGACCCAGTCTGGACACATTCTGCCGGCTCACTGCAAAAGTCCATGTCTGACTAGTCCTGTACTGTAGTTTAGATAGACCTATGTTTTCTCTCCAGAAATGTTTCCTATAACTTATTGAGAGAAATACTGTCAGCATGTTGAAGAAAAAGAACAAGCGGCATAAAACATATCTAACTTGAATTTGTCTTAGGAAAGGCACACCATAAACATTGTAAGAAAGGTAAGTGGAGTACCAAAACGGCATTGTTCTTATTACAAAGTATGACCATAATAGACAAAAGTCAAATTTACTTAAATCACAAAGGACAGCATCACAAAGACATTTTCAATGAATATTGCAGTGGCTTTCTGAGAGAAGGCTTTTCCATGGAAGAATCCCTAGAGAGATCGGGTTCATTGTTAGTTCAGACTGCTTGATATGGCACTGATCCAGACTAAACACCATGTCCAGAGCCTTCTAGGAAAAGCTGGCTGCTAGTCTACTTATTTTCACTGTGCTGTAGAAACAGCTGAAACTACCCACTGGGAACAGGCATCAATTCAATGTCTATTCCACGTAGGTTCAATGTAATTTCATTGAAATGACATGGAAACAACAATGATTCAACCAGTGTGTGCCCAGTGGGTAATGTTCCTATTTCTCATCTAGGCAGGCTGTGAGAGAGAAGACAGGGCTGTGAACCATCATAGAGGTCCATCCTGTCAATCATTGATGTAATCCCGCAGGGAAGATGAGACATTTGATTATAAGGACACAGATAAAAAGTCAATTCTAATTCAAGATTAATTCATAGTATATGTCTGCATGTATTGTTTAAATATTCACACTTCTTATCTTCTCGATTAAACTTACTGAGAAGTTCCACCTGATATTTCCGGATCTCGCCAGTAACATTTCTGGTGATCCTGTGACTTTGCAAATGGTGCTGTGCAAACATGCAATTGCTCAGAAACAACCATCGGCTGATGTTTAGAATTCTAGCAGTTCTGTGTAAAACACAGGGTAGGAGTCCAAGCTCTAGACCCCTGTTCTGTTCTGACTAAACCCCCAACCCCCCCACCCCTTCGGGCTGTGCCTTCTGAGAATCTGTCACTGCTGCCTGCGGACGGCGCAGATGGAGTAAGGCAGCGGCTGCAGTGTCATGCCCAGTTTGGGGGTGAGGCTTGGCACTGTGCCGGGGGGGAACTGCAGGTGGAAGCGCTGCAGCATGGTGGTGAAGAACAGGAACATCTCCATCCTGGCCAGATGCTCGCCCAAACAGTGACGCTTCCCTGAGGACAAACCACACAACATGGATTGAGTTTTGTGAAGATCATGTCATACTTTGTATCATCTACTCTACTCAGAGGAGGCTGGTGAAGGGAGGACTGCTCGTCGTAATGGCTGACATGAAATCAACGGAACGGTATCAAACCATTCCATTCCAGCCATTACAATGAGCCGTCTGCCGATTTAGTGACACCAGCTACTACTGACTACTGTTTTCCAGTGAACATTCAACCAATACAACATACCTATTGTACTCAATGTATCTGTTAAGTGATAGTAAAGGACCTTTACTATCACTGTAATCAGCTGTTTAGTGTTTACCTTATTAGGATATAGGTTATGGCTGGGAAAAGGTTTACACTTGCATACACAGCGCAACTTGAGCAATAGAGGGAACCACATGGGTGGTATGACAGATAATTTGTTTTGTTTGAACTGACATGGTGGTGTTTTTCTGTCTTAACAGTACTTTCCTTTACTAATGGCAGCGTTGTAGTCTGCAATAGCCCCAGGGACAGGCTTGCTCACCAGTCTATTAATTAAGTGCTCAAATAGATTACTGGGCCTTCATACCCGTAAGGTTGTTGTAATACCGGAGAGGCTCTAGCTTTTATTACATTTGACTCATTGTAGGTAAAATGAAATGAGATCATAGCTGGGGTATACAGTTAAAGACATGCTCCGGTACTTTGGCAACTAAGAAAGTATTTTTCAATGTGTAGTTCATACATGCATAATCTATGAGCAGAATTACTGTCTTACCTCAATTAGACACGAAATCCCTATTTTGAAAGCAACTTTTATTGAAGCTGTGCTGCGTTATTTTCCCTACATTTCCCTCCACGTGGGCCTGCCACCTAGCAATTTGAGTTATAGCCAATGAGCTTCAGCCTCTCACATTTGAGTGACAGGTAGCAAGAGGCCTGCCCAGCATTATCCAATGAGGTTGCAGGGCGGGCCCAGCTCAGTGGGCACAGTACAGAGAGAGAGAGAGCAATGACGTGGTGCACATATCTGCATATATGTGACGTAGTATGCCATTTTTGGGGACCATTTTTGGCTCATGAGTGCTACTTTCAGAACTACTGCCTAAAACGTATACAAACATACAGAAGAATCTCTAATATATTGGAATTTCATGCCCATGATGACTATTAACCCTGTTTTTAAGCATTACAATTTAGATTAGGCAAGAGGAGAGTCATTCAAGTGAGAGGGTGTACACAGTATGTGTGTGAGAGTCTGTGCTACTCTCTTTGGGGGCCTAGGAGTGGAAAGAAGCCAGACTCACCCAGAGAGAAGGGTAGGAAAGCTTCCCGTCGGACAAAGTTTCCATTGCTGTCCAGGAAGCGATGTGGTGAGAAGGTTCCAGGGTCGCACCAATACTTCTCATCAAAGTGCACAGAGTACAGGTTGGTGATGACCATGGTGCCTTTGGGGATGTTGTAGCCGCTCACCAGTGTGTCCTGAGTGGTGGCGCGGAAGATGCCCAGGGGCACAATGTTACAGAAGCGCAGGACCTCATGTAGCACCGCTTCCACATAGGGCATCCTCTTTTTGTCTGCAAGCGAGGGGGACTTCTCACTTCCCAGCACACTGTCCAGCTCCGTATGCACCTTCTCTACACAGAGGAAACACCAGCAGCAAACTGTCAATACCTTTTCATCACAATGTGCTTTCTGCTTGCTAAACTCTAAACTCGAGGGTGACTGTTGTTGATGTGTGCAGAGGGTCCCTGGTTCGCGCCCGGGTATGGGCGAGGGGACGGTCTAAAGTTATACTGTTACGCCTGGCACCTACTACCATACCCCATTTAAAGGCATTTAAATATTTTGTCTTGCCAATTCACCCTCTGAATGGCACACACATATAATCCATGTCTCAAGGCTTAAAAATATTTATTTAACCTGTCCCCTATCCTTGTTTAGTTTATTAATTCAACCATTTAAAAAACAAGTACACACAAAACTTGACAAACCCATACATGCACATGAGTAAAATCATGGAGGATAACACACAATAAAGTCTGGGACTTATTTTCATTGTGGTCCTCTTGAAACAAGATGGCTAGGCAAGATCGAACACAGTTAAACACAGTACGGCATTGAGATAATTAAACATAAAAACAAAGAAGAATAACATCTATCTCATCATTGCAGTTACATTGTAGGGGTTATTCATATGGGCACAGAAGACATCAAACGTATTTTTACTTTATTTTTAAAGCTGCCCAGAGAGGACGTTGTTTTTATGGGCAGAGGCAACTCATTCCATTCTGAGGCTACAGAATACAAGAAAGTTCTACGCTGTTCTATGCTGAATAGTGTCCAGCTGCCTAATGGACCCTATTCTGACTACACTACTGAAAGAGCTACTTCCTGAGCCTGGTCCGGCTATGTTGATCATAATAAACGGCTCCCTATCCTCCGGATGTGTACCAAATGAACTAAAAATGGCAGTAATAAAGCCTTTCCTGAAAAAGTCCAACCTTGACACGGAAAATTTAAAAAACTATCGGCCTATATCGAAAAAGCTTTTGTGCAGCAGCAACTCACTGCCTTCCTGAAGACAAATAATGTTTACGAAACACTCCAGTCTGGTTTTAGACCCCATCATAGTACTGAGACGGCACTCGTGAAGGTGGTAAATTACCTTTTAATGGCGTCAGACCAAAGGCTCTGCATCTGTCATCGTGCTCCTAGACCTTAGTGACGTTTTTGACACCATTGATCACCACATTCTTTTTAAGAGATTGACCCTCTTGGTCTACACGGAAAAGTTCTTGCCTGGTTTAGATCTTATCTGTTGGAAAATATAGAATTGACTCGCTTTGGATGGTTTGCCCTTTCACAAATCAATTGTATGTTTCGGTGTTCCTCAAGGTTTCATTTTAGGACCACTATTGTTTTCACTATATATTCTACCTCTTGTTGATGTCATTCAGAAATACAATGTCAACTTTCACTGCTATGCGGACGACCCACAGCTGAACATTTTGATTAAACATGGTGAAGCCCCAAAATTGTCTACCCTGGAAGCCTGTGTTTCAGACATAAGGAAGTGGATGACGGAAAATGTTTTACTTTTAAACTCGGGCAAAACAGAGATGTTTGTGCTAGGTCCCAAGAAACAAAGAGATCTGCTGTTTGATCTGAAAATGAATGTTGATGGTTATACAGTCTCAAATAAAACTGTGAAGGACCTCTGCATTGCGCTGGACTATCTTTTGACGAACATATCAAAAATATTTCAAGGGCAGCTTTTTTCCATCTTTGTAACATTGCACAAATCTGAAACTTTGTACAAAAATTATGCAGTAAAGCTAATTTGCTTTTGTAACTTTTAGATTAGACTACTGCAATTCTCTCCTCTCTGGCTACCCGGATAAAACAATACATTCAATTCAGTTAGTGATAAATACAGACCACCATAGTGCCTGTGCCCAAGAACACTAAGGTAACCTACCTAAATGACTACCGACCCGTAGCACTCACATCTGTAGCCATAAAGTGCTTTGAAGGGCTGGTCATGGCTCACATCAACACCATTATCCCAGGAACCCTAGACCCACTCCAATTTGCATACCGCCCCAACAGATCCACAGATGATGCAATCTCTATTAGAGGTCAACCAATTATGATTTTTCAACGCCGATACCGATTATTGGAGGACCAAAAAAAGTCGATATCGATTAATCGGATGATTTTTTAAAGTTATTTGTAATAATGACAATTACAACAATACTGAATGAACACTTATTTTAACTTAATCAATTTAGCCTCAAATAAATAATGAAACATGTTCAATTTGGTTTAAATAATGCAAAAACAAAGTGTTGGAGAAGAAAGTAAAAGTGCAATATGTGCCATGTAAGAAAGCTAATGTTTAAGTTCCTTGCTCAGAACATGAGAACATATGAAAGCTGGTGGTTCCTTTTAACATGAGTCTTCAATATTCCCAGGTAAGAAGTTTTAAGTTGTAGTTATTATAGGAATTATAGGACTATTTCTCTCTATACGATTTGTATTTCATATACCTTTGACTATTGGATGTTCTTATAGGCATTTTAGTATTGCCAGTGTAACAGTATAGCTTCCATCCCTCTCCCCGCCGCTACCTGGGCTCGAACCAGGAACACATCGACAACAGCAACCCTCGAGGCAGCGTTACCCATGCAGAGCAAGGCGAACAACTACTCCAAGTCTCAGAGCGAGTGACGTTTGAGACGCTATTAGCGCGCACCCCGCTAACTAGCTAGCCATTTCACATCGGTTACACCAGCCTAATCTCGGGAGTTGATAGGCTTGAAATCATAAATAGTGCAATGCTTAGAGCTGCTGGCAAAACGCACGAAAGTGCTGTTTGAATGAATGCTTAGGAGCCTGCTGGTGCCTACCATCGCTCAGTCAGACTGCTCTATCAAATCATAGACTTAATTATAACATGATAACACACAGAAATACGAGCCTTAGGTCATTAATATGGTCGAATCCGGAAACTATCATTTCAAAAAACAAAATGTTTATTCTTTCAGTGAAATACGGAACCGTTCCGCATTTTATCTAAAGGATGGCATCCCTAAGTCTAAATATTGCTGTTACATTGCACAACCTTCAATGTTATGTCATAATTACGTAAAATTCTGGCAAATTAGTTCGCAATGAGCCAGGCGGCCCAAACTGTTGCATATACCCTGACTCTGCATGCAATGAACGCAAGAGAAGTGACACAATTTCACCTGGTTAATATTGCCTGCTAACCTTTCTTTTAGCTAAATATGCAGGTTTAAAAATATATACTTCTGTGTATTGATTTTAAGAAAGGCATCGATGTTTATGGTTAGGTACAGTTGGAGCAAAGACAGTCCTTAAACCAGACTAGATAAACTAGTAATATCATCAACCATGTGTAGTTATAACTAGTCAATTATGATTGATTGATTGTTTTTTATAAGATAAGTTTAATGCTAGCTAGCAACTTACCTTGGCTTCTTACTGCATTCGCGTAACAGGCAGGCTCCTCGTGAGGCAGGTGGTTAGAGCATTGGACTGGTTAACCGTAAGGTTGCAAGATTGAATCCCTGATTGAAGCTAAGGACCCTGCGACTAAACACCTCCCTCTGCAACTGGATCCTGGACTTCCTGATGGACGCCCCCAGGTGGTAAGGGTAGGTAACAACACATCCGCCACGCTGATCCTCAACACAGTGGCCCCTCAGGGGTGAGTGCTCAGTCCACTCCTGTACTCCCTGTTCACTCATGACTGCATGGCCAGGCACGACTCCAACACCATCATTAAGTTTGCCGATGACACAACAGTGGTAGGCCTGATCACCGACAACGACAAGACAGCCTATAGGAAGGTCAGAGACCTGGCCGTGTGGTGCCAGTATAACCTCTCCCTCAACGTGATCAAGACAAAGGAGATGATTGTGGACTACAGGAAAAAGAGGACCGAGCATGCCCCCATTCTCATCGATGCAGTAGAGCAGGCTGCAGTGGAGCAGGTTGAGAGCTTCAAGTTCCTTGGTGTCCACATCTCCAACAAACTAACATGGTCCAAGCACACTAAGACAATCGTGAAGAAGGCACGACAAAAACTATTCTCCCTCAGGAGACTGAAAAAATTTGGCATGGGTCCTCAGATCCTGAAAAGGTTCTACAGCTGTACCATCGAGAGCATCACTGCCTGGTATGGCAACTGCTCTGCCTCCGACCGCAAGGCACTACAGAGGGTAGTGCGAATGGCCCAGTACATCACTGTGCCAAACTTCCTGTCATCCAGGACCTCTTTACCAGGCGGTGTCAGGCTGTTTCCAGGCTGTTCTCTCTGCTACCGCACGGCAAGCGTTACCGGAGCGCCAAGTCTAGGTCCAAGAGGCTTCTAAACAGCTTCTATCCCCAAGCCATAAGACTCCTGAACACCTAATCAAATGGCTACCCAAATGGGTATCACCTATGCATAGTCACTTTAATTACTCTACTCTAAGTACTGTTACTTCCTGTTAAGGCTAAGTTCAAGATTTTACTGCTAACCTACAAATCATTACTGTAACGATGAATCTGTGAGTCGCAAAGCAGGAGAAACGTTTAATAAAGCAACAAACATGAAACGAGACAACATAACAGTGGTGCTTACTTGTAAACACTGGAACAATATTGACTGAGGAAGAAACCCAAGGAAGTGACAGATATAGGGGAGGTAATCAGGAAGGTAATGGCGTCCAGGTGAGGACAGGCTTCCATCTGCAGGTGTGTGTAATGATGGATGCCAGGTGTGCGTAATGATGGATCGCAGGACCGGTGGTTAGTAGACCAGAGGGGAGGAGCGTGAGTAGATGTGTGAATTACATGGACTTGCTCATACCTATCTCTCTGATTTGGTCATGCTGTACATACTTACACATACTCTACGGTCACAAGACACAGGCCTCCTTATTGTCCCTAGAATTTCTAAGCAAACAGCTAAAGGTAGGGCTTTCTCCTTTAGAGTTCCATTTTTACAGAATGGTCTGCCTATCAATGTGAGATACGCAGACTCAGTCTCCACCTTTTAGTCTTTACTGAAGACTCATCTCTTCA
The DNA here is from genome assembly GCF_057628025.1 of Oncorhynchus mykiss. Lineage (NCBI taxonomy): Eukaryota > Metazoa > Chordata > Actinopteri > Salmoniformes > Salmonidae > Oncorhynchus > Oncorhynchus mykiss. Next base: position 73,462,533 of record NC_143027.1, on the reverse strand, counting down.
GTAGGTCCTATGACTGAGTTTAGTCTTGGCCAGGAGTGTAAAGGTGAACTGCAAGGCACTGGAGTGACGAATCCCCCTTGCTGTCTCTGTCTGGCCGGCTCCCGTCTCTCCACTGGAATTCTCTGCTTCTAACCTTATTATGGGGGCTGAGTCATTGGCTTACTAGTGCTCTTCCATGCCGTCCCTAGAAAGGGTGTGTCACATCATGCCAGTATTTTGCCACTATACTTGACTTGAGTGGGTTGAGTCACTGACGTGATCTTCCTGTCCGGTTTTGCGCCACCTCGAGCTCGTGTGCTGGAGGGTATCTTTGTGGGCTATACTTAGCCTTGTCTCAGGGCAGAAATGGCGCCTTAAGGAATGGCAGCAGTTTTACGGGCGCCCAAGCAATTGTGCTATTATGTGGGTTTTTTTGCGTTATTTGTAACTTATTTTGTACATAATGTTTCTGCAACTGTATCTTACGGCAAAAAAAGAGCTTCTGGATATCAGGACAGCGATCAATCACCTCGGATTAGACAAAGATTTTTTCTTCAACGAACAAGACATTCTCCAAACATCCGGCAGGGCCGACATCCCCGTTATTTGCAAGAGGAAGCGACGCAGGTACAGAGGACAAAGAGCCGGATGCCCGGTCAGGACCCGGAAAAGGCGAGTGGGAAAGCTGCCGTTACTGTAAATACTACTCGCCAACGTGCAATCATTGGACAATAAACTAGACGACATGAAAAACTGTAATATCCTATGTTTCACGGAATCATGTCTGAATGACGACATGGATATTCAGCTAACGGGATACACGCTGCACCGGCAAGATAGAACAGCACGAGGGGGGGCGGTCTGTGCATATTTGTAAACAACAACTGGTGCACGAAATCTAAGGAAGTCTCTAGATTTTGCTCGCCTGAAGTAGAGTATATTGTGAAAAATTGCAGGCCACACTACTTGCCTAGAGAGTTTTCAGCTATACTTTTTGTGGCTGTCTATTTACCACCACAGACAGATGCTGGCACTAAGACCGCACTCAGTCAGCTGTATAAGGAAATAAGCAGGAAAGGAAACCACTCACCCAAAGGCGGTGCTCCTAGTGGCCGGAGACTTTAATGCAGGGAAACTTAAATCAGTTCTACCAAATTTCCATCAACATGTCAAATGTGCAACCAGAGGGAAAAAAAGTCTAGATCCCCTGTACTCCACACACAGAGACGCATACAAAGCTCTCCCTCGTCCTCCATTTGGTAAATCCGACCATAACTCTATCCTCCTGATTCCTGCTTACAAGCAAAAATTAAAGCAGGAAGCACCGGTGACTCGGTCTTTAAAAAAGTGGTCAGATGAAGCAGATGCTAAATTACAGGACTGTTTTGCTATCACAGACCGGGATTCTTGTTCCGGGATTCTTCCGATGGCATTAAGGAGTACACCACATCAGTCACTGGCTTTATCAATAAGTGCATTGAGGAAGTCGTCCCCACAGTGACTGTACGTACATACCCCAACCAGAAGCCATGTATTACAGGCAACATTCTCACTGAGCTAAAGGGTAGAGCTGCCGCTTTCAAGGTGCGGGACTCTAACCCGGAAGCTTACAAGAAATCCTGCTATGCCCTGCGACGAACCATCAAACAGGCAAAGCATCAATACAGGGCTAAGATTGAATCATACTACACCGTCTCTGACGCTCGTCTTATGTGTTTTAGACTACAAAGGGAAGCACAGCCGCAAGCTGCCCAGTGAGACGAGCCTACCAGACAAGCTAAAATCACTTCTATGCTCGCTTCATGGCAAGCAACACTGAGGCATGCATGAGAGCATCAGCTGTTCCGGACGACTGTGTGATCACGCTCTCTGTAGCCGATGTGAGTAAGACCTTTAAACTGGTCAACATACACAAGGCTGCGGGGCCAGATGGATTACCAGGACGTGTGCTCCAGGCTTGTGCTGGCCAACTGGCAGGTGTCTTCACTAACATTTTCAACATGTCCCTGATTGAGTCTGTAATACCAACATGTTTCAAGCAGACCACCATAGTCCCTGTGCCCAAGAACACAAAGGCAACCTGCCTAAATGACTACAGACCCGTAGCACTCACGCCCGTAGCCATGAAGTGCTTTGAAAGGTTGGTAATGGCTCACATCAACACCATTATCCCAGAAACCCTAGACCCACTCCAATTTGCATATCGCCTCAACAGATCCACAGATGATGCAATCTCTATTGCACTCCACACTGCCCTCTCCCATCTAGACAAAAGGAACACTTATGTGAGAATACTATTCATTGGCTACTGCTCAGCGTTCAACACCATAGTACCCTCAAAGCTCATCGCTAAGCTAAGGATCCTGGGACTAAACACCTCCCTCTGCAACTGAATCCTGGACTTCCTGACGGGCCGCCCCCAGGTGGTGAGGGTAGGTAGCAACACATCTGCCACGCTGATTCTCAACACTGGAACTCCCCAGGCGTGCGTGCTCAGTCCCCTCCTGTACTCCCTGTTCACCCACGACTGCATGGCCAGGCATGACTCCAACACCATCATTAAGTTTGCAGACGACACAACAGTGGTAGGCCTGATCACCGACAACGACGAGACAGCCTATAGGGAGGATGTCAGAGACCTGGCCGGGTGGTGCCAGAATAACAACCTATCCCTCAATGTAACCAAAACCAAGGAGATTATTGTGGACTACAGGAAAAGGAGGACCGAGCACGCCCCCATTCTCATCGACGGGGCTGTAGTGGAGCAGGTTGAGAGCTTCAAGTTCCTTGGTGTCCACATTAACAACAAACTAGAATGGTCCAAACACACCAAGACAGTCGTGAAGAGGGCACGGCAAAGCCTATTCCCCCTCAGGAAACGAAAAAGATTTTGCATGGGTCCTGAGATCCTCAAAAGGTTCTACAGCTGCAACATCGAGAGCATCCTGACTGGTTGCATCACTGCCTGGTAAGGCAATTGCTCGGCCTCTGACCGCAAGGCACTACAGAGGGTAGTGCGTACGGCCCAGTATATCACTAAGCTGCCTGCCATCCAGGACCTCTACACCAAGCGGTGTCAGAGGAAGGCCCTAAAAATAGTCATAGCCTGTTCTCTTTATTACTGCATTGCAAGCGGTACCGTAGTGCCAAGTCTAGGACAAAAAGGATTCTCAACAGTTATTACCCCCAAGCCATAAGACTCCTGAACAGGTAATCAAATGGCTACCCAGACTATTTGAATTGTGTGCCACCCCCCCAACCAACCCCTCTTTTTACACTGCTGCTATTCTCTGGTTAACATATATGCATAGTCTCTTTAACTATACATTCAGGTACATACTACCTCAATTGGGCCGACCAACCAATGCTCCGGCACATTGGCTAACCGGGCTAGTTGCATTGTGTCCAACCCACCACCCGCCAACCCCTCTTTTACACTACTGCTCCTCTCTGTTCATCATATATGCATAGTCACTTTAACCATATCTACATGTACATACTACCTCAATCAGCCTGACTAACTGGTGTCTGTATATAGCCTCGCTACTTCTATAGCCTGTCTTTTTACTGTTGTTTTATTTCTTTACCTACCTATTGTTCACCTAATACCCTTTTTTGCACTATTGGTTAGAGCCTGCAAGTAAGCATTCCCCTGTCCGGGGGGTACCTGTTGTATTCAGCGCACGTGACAAATAAACTTTGATTTGATTTAGTAAACTGGTGGGCTGTTGATTCAATACGGCCCCCCGGAATAATGCTCAGATCACATAAAGAATTTGCGATAGTAAAGTTTTGAAAAACGTATTTGTTATTCAAATTAAAAACCCAATGAATACTCGCCTTTGTGTAATGATTTAACTCCCACCGCTTGTGGGACATTTATTTTGAAGGCATGTATAAATAACAACTGCACGAGGAAAGACAGTGACTGACAGGCTGACACACACGTTATAAATAGTAGCTCGCTAGAAATTGTGCAAAAATCTGTTTTTCAAAGAAAAGGAATGTAGACAATGAATGTAGGGTGTTCCAGCAAGAGTGGACATTTAAATATTTATTTATTGAGGTATCATGGAAAGCTGTGTACTTAGTGTGCAAAGAGAACATCTCTGTCTTGAAAGACTACAACTTGTCCCGACACTTCCAGACGAAGCGTGCAGAGAAACATAAGAATATGTCTTCTGAGCAGAGGGAGAGTGCATCGAAGGAGTTGCTTTCTCAGTTGCAAAAGTAGCAAGGACTTTTCACAAAACTGCATTCAGAAAACTATGGAATTGCGAGAGCTAGCTATGTACTGTCCCACAAAATTGCTAAACATAGCAAGCCATTCGCTGAGGGCAAATTCATTAAAGAATGTTTAATTGACTCTGCAGCAATACCTTGCCCCGACAAGAAAGAGCTGTTTGAAAATGTTTCCCTGCCAAGAAAAACAGTGACACGGAGTGTTGAGGATATCGCAGAGAATATGGAACAACATTTGAAAGACAAGGTAAAGGAATTCACCTATTTCTACAAACTACAAGGGAAGGGCCTTTTTGCACATCAGATGTACAGCCTTGTCATAGCCTTCAAGGGAAAATGACTCCTCCTGACCCACCAAGTAAAAGCCAACAATCTCACCCATCTTCTGACACTACTAGTCTGTTCCCTATCAGATGACCAGCGGGAGAAGTATACATCGCTGCTGTGTGCTTTGAACAGTGAGTTTTCTCATCATTTTGAGGATTTTTAAGTGTTGGAAAATGACATGCTGTTGGTTTCCTCTCCTTTAACCTTCAATGTGAATAACGCTCCCACTGACCTGCATCATGAACTTATCAATCTTCAGTCTGATGCAGTGATTGGAGAACTACTCAAAACAATGTCACTGACGAGGTTCTATGCCTCTCTCAATGAACAAAACTTTACAAAGATTAGGAGTCATGCTCAAAAGATGTTTGTACTGTTTGGGTCAACCTATGTATGTGAACAGGCATTTTCAGTGATAAAATATAATAAATCAAGGCACAGATCATCTGTTACTGACTTTCGCCTCCCAGCAATTTTGCGCATAGTGATGTCAAAACTATACCTTACTTCACTGCTCTAGTCAATGCCCATCAGAGACTTCACTCCTCACACTGATTGAGTAGTTTAAATGTAATATTGAGCTCTCTTTCTTTCTTGTGTTTTTGTGCATACCCGTTAACAAGAGTTCTGTCCGTGGTGCTGAATGCACAGTGTACTTTTGTATAATGTATAATGTACATTATCTATAATGTATAATCCTGAATATATGATTCTGGCCCGTGATGTCAAAAATATATTCTAATGTGACACTCCATGGAAAATAATTGCCCTGCTCTACAACCACTGGGATTATTATTTGAGCCTGCTGGTCATCTATGAACGTTTGATCTTGAAAAACGAGCTGGCCTTAATGGTCATGTACATTTATACATTTTTGTCATTTAGCAGATGCCCTTATCCAGAGTGACTTACAGTAGTGAGTGCATACATTTTCGTACACTTATAATCTCAACCCGGCACAGCCAGAAGAGGACTGGCCACCCCTCAGATCCTGGTTCCTCTCTATGTTTCTTCCTAGGTTCCTGCATTTCTAGGGAGTTTTTTCCTAGCCACCGTGCTTCTGCATCTGCATTGCTTGCTGTTTGGGGTTTTAGGCTGGGTTTCTGTATAAGCACTTTGTGACATCTGCTGATGTAAAGAGGGCTTTATAAATAAAATTGATTTCATTGATTGAAGTGGATTTAGCAAGTGACATCAATAACGTGGTCAGTCTATGTCATTGAAAGAGCATAATGTTTTATACACTCAGCGTATACCTTAGTAGTGAAATAGTTTAAACAAAAATCTATTAAAAAAACTATTATTAATTACCTACAAACATACACTCCCCTCCGTATGTATTTGGACAGTGAAGCTAAAATTGTAAATTTGGCTCTATACTCCAGCATTTTGGATTTGTTATCAAATGTTTCATATGAGGCGAAGGTACAGAATGTCACCTTTCATTTGAAGGTATTTTCATTTATATCTGTTTTAAAGTTTAGAAATGAAAGCACTTTTACATATCTAGTCCTCCCATTTGAAGATGTCATATGTATTTGGACACATTCACTTATAGTGTATTAAAGCGGTCTAATGTTTAGTATTTGGTCCCATATTTCTAGTACGCAATGACTACATCAAGCTTGTGACTACACACTCGTTGGATGCATTTGGAGTTTGTTTTGGTTCATTTGGGGTTATGAATGATGGATGATGACTGGAGTAATTTTATTTCCAATTCATGACATCCCTAATCATGGTAGCATCCACATTAATGTAGCTGTGTTCAAAAACACAATTTCATTCTTACTTACAATACAAATGTCTACAAAATATTAAAATACAGTACATTGTCCACCATTCACTTCCTATTGGGCCAAGCAACACAACCAAAACAAGCTGTAAATGAATCCAACAAGTTTTTAAAGTCACAGCTTGATGTAGTCATTGTGTGCAAGGAATATGGGACCAAATACTACAATTTTTACTACGTTAAAACACTAAGTGAACTTGTCCAAATACTTATGATGTCTTCAAATGGGGGGATTAGATACATTTGCTACATGCTTTCAATTCTAAACGGTAAAACAGATATACATTATATATATATAAAAAATACCCTCAAATAAAAGGAACATTCTGTCCTGTCACCTAATATAAAATATTTGATATCAAATCTAAAATGGTGAATTATAGAGACACATTTACAATTGTAGCTTCACTGTCCGAAATAAGGACGAGGCAAGTCCCTTTACTGGACACCAGAGGAGAAGAGGAGAAAGAAAGACCAAGGATGACCTGTTAGCGAACCGTTGAAACTGAGCTTAATACCAGAATAGGCCTCATCTGAAAAAGAGACAAACAAAATAGAAAAGGACAGGAAGAGATGGAGGGACGTTGTGGAGGTCTTATGCACCACTTGACATGATGAGGCCTGAGTAAGGACAAGGCAGGGTGCTAAGAGGCCTGATTAAGGACAAGGCATGGTGCCATGAGGCCTGAGTGAGAACAAGGCAGGGTGCCATGAGGCCTGAGTGAGGACAAAGCAGGGTGCTATGAGGCCTGAGTGAGGACAAGGCAGGGTGATATGAGGCCTGAGTGAGGACAAGGCAGGGTGATATAAGGCCTGAGTGAGGACAAGGCAGGGTGATATGAGGCCTGAGTGAGGACAAGGCAGGGTGATATGAGGCTTGAGTAAGGACAAGACAGGGTGATATGAGGCCTGAGTGAGGACAAGGCAGGGTGATATGAGGCCTGAGTGAGGACAAGGCAGGGTGATATGAGGCCTGAGTGAGGACAAGACAGGGTGCTATGAGGCCTGAGTGAGGACAAGGCAGGGTGATATGAGGCCTGAGTGAGGACAAGACAGGGTGCTATGAGGCCTGAGTGAGGACAAGGCAGGGTGATATGAGGCCTGAGTGAGGACAAGGCAGGGGACTTGAGGCCTACTGTGCTATAAGGCAGCACACTGACCTTGAATGTTGGGGTAGAGGGCCATGTAGAGCATAGCCCAGCGTAGGGTGTTGGTGGTGGTCTCCGTGCCTGCGATGATGAGCTCGCCCACAGAGTAGATTAGGTTCTCCCTGGAATACGGGGTGCCCAAGTCGCCAGCACTCTTGTCCAACTTGTTCAGGTAGTCATCAATGTAGTGGCGCGGGAAGTTGCACACTCTGCCCTCCGAGAAGCGCCTGATGATCTGCTCCAGGAAGTTATAGACCTTGGCTGCGTTGCGGAACAGCTTCTGGTGCTTTCCAAAGGGGAGGTACTCGATCCATGGGAAGGCGTTGTAAAGGAAGGCCCAGCCACTGACAGCCAGCTCCACATTCTCACTGAAGATCTCGATCATGTGCTGGAAGTCACAGTTGTCGTACGTGAAACGCTCGCCGAAGATGATGAGGTTGGTGATGTTGGACACAGCATTGGTCACCAGGTGCTTTGGGTTAAAGGGTTTCCCTTTGTGTTCGTCGATGGCATCCACAAAAAACATGCACTCTTCCAGGATCTTCTGGTCGAGGGGCTTTTGAAAACTGCCAAAGTAACGAAAGGAGTTGCTGGCCAGTTGACGATGTTCAATCCATCCATTGCCAAATTTAGCATTCAGAAGTCCTGAGAAGGAAGATATTGAGATTAGAGCAGGCATAAATAGCCTAGAGAGTTCGATAACACCAAGCTTGTATTTGCATGTAATATCTAATAACAATATACCAATGTAATAATGTGCATATTTCAGAATACATTATAACTGACTTTCTTACCTCCCATTTTTGTCATTTTCATAAATAAAGGCAGCGATGGCCGGTCAGAAAAGACATCACCCTGGTGGTACAGGCATTCTCTGATGGCATCATATCCATTCAGAACCACTGCTGAGTAGCCTCCCAAATCAAGACTGAAAATCTGAGATAAAATACTTGAATAAATAGACATCCAAAATAATATGCCATTTCTTTTCCCAAAATGTTTCATATTTTTTTTATTTGAAAAGGTAGTATGACATAACATATAAATTGCAAATGATCTATTAGGCTAGTTTAGAGGTAGTCTGGCTCTATTTGCCGAGGCATGCTGACTAAGAGTACCTTCGCCATTTTTCGAAACCCTGCAAGCGCAGCTGGAGCCTGCCAACACTTAGCGAATAGCGAGCCTCTTCTGTTCAGTTTTCTGAGTTTTTTTTCTAGGCTGACGTAATATTTTGACATACATAAGGAATTCTGGGGTGTGTCGGATGATTATTTATTTTTTTACCTTTATTTAACTAGGCAAGTCAGTTAAGAACTTATTTTTTACGATGACAGGCTAACGGTGAACAATGTGTTACTGCCTTGTTCAGCGGCAGAATGACAGATTTTTACCCTGGCAGCTCGGGTTTCGATCTTGCAACCTTTCGGTTACTGGCCCAATGCTCTAACCACTAGGCTACCTGCAAACTGTATTTCAATGTTTTTTCACGAATGCAATTAAAGCAACTTTGAGATTCTGTTTTGTAATGAAAAGCGACATATAAAATACATATTGTAATGCAAAAATCCGTATTCATAAATTAACACTCAATAGGCTAAACCGCAATAGTTAACCGGTTTGAGCACAAGAAGACTAGCCTACATGGGGGTGCACACAAGTAGCCAACACAAAAAAATGCCTAGGTTTAGTCAAGTCACTTTGACACAATAAGGTAAGTACCGTACCTGCCCATGGATTTCACTCTGTTTCTTCATAAAGACGTGCGGTTCTGTTGCTAGAGACATAATGTTCCCTATGACAGGGATAGGTGACGGTCCAGGAGGGAATCCTCGTGGTCTCCTCTGCTTCACAAGCTGCCGGATCAGCAAAATAACAATAAGGGAAATAAGTAAACTACACAGACCTAAGAAAGCCTGTCCATGCGACACTTCTGAGACTAGGGATGATAACTGAATTAATACCATTTTTCTCTCTCTAACTTTGCTGTCTGTACTAAGCTCTCCTCTGTGAAAGAGTTATGTAGGCTATATCATCTTGCACATGTTTCTATCCCATGCCTCTACCCAATAGGATACTTCTCCCTCTACAAGGCTAAGTTTGGCTGGAAGTTTAGCTGTAATGACTATCGATGAACTTTGATCAGCCTTCGATCAATTCTAGCAATCAACAAATCGTGATTCTGCTATTTCTGAGGATTTGATTTCCCAATGATGATTCCTGGCCATTTGTTGGCATGCAGCATAACTTGCCGGCCAGCTGGCACCACACAGATCAAGTTGGTTAAAAAAAAGCTATATTTTTTCACCGCTGATTCAGCCTGTACTCAGACTAGACATAACATAGTAAACGAAACTTCGGGACACTCAATTTAGCATGATATATTACATTTGTTATGGTTACATAAGACAGAATGTTACTAAAGGCAGAAACAAAAGGCTGGTGGATAATTAGCAACTTTGCAACTACTTACTACGTTTTAGCTACTTTGCAACTAGCATGTTAGCTAACCCTTCCCCTTAACCCAATAATCTAACTCCTAACCCTAACCCCAACTTCTAACGTTGGCATTAGCCACCTAGCCACCTAGATAAAGTTAGCCACAACAAATTGAAATTCATAACATATATGTATTGAAAATTCGTAACATATTGTCACAGATTAATAGATACCATACCAAACCTAACATATACTAATTTGAGTGTCTTGGAATATAGATTTTTTTCTGTGTTACGTCCAAATTGGCTGATCCCATTGTCATAGCATACTTTCTATGTGAGTGTTGTTTAGACTGTCTTATATCTAGACACATTGGCATTATGCAGCAAAAGCAAGGTTCATGTTTGATTCAAGAGAGCTATTTCTATAACTCATAGCCTAATGCTGTATAATAAATATAATATTTATTTCAAATGCATGTGATATAACACATAGGCCTAACCTATAATACAATTTTAAAATACCTAGGTCATGGGGTAAAACATGTCCTTGTCTGCATTAGGATATAAACGTCGCCCTATACTATGTTGTTGCATTAGGATAAACTTCACCCTATACTGTGTTGTTGCATTAGGATGTAAACTTCGCCCTATACTGTGTTGTTGGAACACCCTACAATCAGTAGGATACAAGAATAGATCAATCACTTTCTTCACAATTGTGCCATTCTGTCTGGGATGTGTTCTTTTTGGTAGGCTACACCAGCACCAACATGCAGTCTGGGTTGTACATTAACGGTATTACAATATAAAGATGAGTATCTTTACCCAAGTAAAGTGTCAATCAATTAGTGTCAATCATTAATGCAAACAACTTGCAGAATGTCTGTCTATAAGGGCAAAAGGCGAGACCCAGATGCAGACAAAGGAGGCAGATGGTTAGAGTCTTTGTAGTTTATTTATAATCCAAAAGGAGAAGGCAAGAGCCTGGTCTTGGACAGGCAAAATGTCAAAACCAGATTCTGAGTCCAAGGGGTAAAGAATGACAGACAGGCTCGATGTCAGGGCAGACAAAAGGTACGGAGTCCAGAAAAAACAGGCAAGGGTCAAATCTGTGAAGATTGGAAAAAGAGAATAGAAAACATGCTGGTTGACTTGAAAACATATAAGACAAACTGGCACAGAGAGACAGGAAACACTGGGATAAATACACTGGGGAAAATAAGCGACACCTGGAGGAGGTGGAGACAATCACAAGAACAGGTGAAACAGATCAGGGCGTGACAATGTCATATCATGTAAACAATCACAAATGATTACAATAGCAATGCTCACACTATATGGCACATTTCTTCCTACATTAACCTCCTGTGGCTCTATGCACTATAATGTACCTTGTCACAGCCCTTTGGAGCATCGAGAGAACCTGAGGACATCATTCAAATCAGAAACTGACCCAGGGTATATCAAGTCTCCAGTGGTGTAAAGTAATTAAATGAAATACTTTAAAGTACTACTTACTGTAAGTAGTTGTTTTGGGTATCTTTACTTTACTATTTCTATTTTTGACAACTTTTACTTCACTACATTCCTAAAGAAAATGTACTTTTTACTCCATACATTTTCCCTGACAACCGAAAGTACTCGTTACATTTTGAATGCTTAGCAGGACAGGACAATTGTCTAATTCATGCACTTATTAAGAGAACACGTGGTCATCCCTACTGCCTATGTTCTGGTGGACTCACTAAACACCAATGCATCTTTTGTAAGTAATGTGTGAGTGTTGGCGATCCCCCTGGCTATCCATACATTTTCAAAACAAGAAAATGGTGCCGTCTGCTTTGTAGAATTTGAAATTATTTATACTTTTGATACTTAAGTATATTTTAGCAGTTACACTTACTTTTTATACTTAAGTATATTTAAAACCAAATAATTTTAGACTTTTCCTCAAGTAGTATTTTACTGGGAGACTTTCACTTTTACTTGAGTAACTTTCTGTGAAGGTATCTTTACTTTTACTCAAGTATGATGATTGGGTACTTTTTCCACCACTGCAAGTCTCCAATAGGTTACGTTGGGGTGTGGAAGGAAAGCCTACTCAGCCATTTCAGTGAAGTACTGTACCACACATTTCTCCAGTAGTGCGTCTTACACGGAACCCAAACCGTCTGTGCGTGTGTGCCATCATGCGCCATCGTGCATAAATGTATGTTGTCCCCCCACAACAAACGTGATCACGACACGCAGGTTAAAATATCAAAACAAACTCTGAACCAATTACATTAATTTGGGGTTAAGTCAAAAAGCATTAAACCTTTATGGCAAGGTAGCTAGCTTGCACTTGCTAACTAATTTGTCCTATTTAGCTAGCTTGCTGTTGCTAGCTAATTTGTCCTGGGATATAAACATTGAGTTGTTATTTTACCTGAAATGCACAAGGTCCTCAACTCCAACTATTAATCCACACACAAAACGGTCAAACTAATCGTTTCTAGTCATCTCTCTTCCTTCCAGGCTTTTTCTTCTCTTGACTATGCGATTGGCAACTTTCATAAATTAGATGCATTACCGTCCCAGACCTCGTTCGTCTTTCATCTTTCAGTCACCCACGTGGGTATACCTGCTTCTATAAACCAATGAGGAGATGGGAGAGGCAGGACTTGCAGCGTGATCTGCGTCAGAAATAGGACTGACTTCTATTTTAGCCCTTGGCAATGCAGACGCTCGTTGGCGCAATAATTGAATAATATAGATTTCTAAATGTATTTTGCAACTCTCCCGGTGTAGTCAGCCTGTTAGGCCCTGCAGATAGCAGTATAGGTGGAGTAGAGGTTGTGAAAGGGTCTGACTGGGTCTAGAGCGTATACGAAAACCTTCTTGCAACCACCACGGTTCTATTGTGATCAAATCAAATGTATTTATATAGCCCTTCTTACATCAGAGAAATACTCCAGATATAACAGACTAGCCCTAGCCCCCCGACACAAACTACTGCAGCATAAATACTGGAGGCTGAGATAGGAGGGGTCAAGAGACACTGTGGCCCCATCCGATGATACCCCGGACAGGCAGGATATAACCCCACCCACTTTGCCAAAGCACAGCCCCCACACCACTAGAGGGATATCTTCAACCACCAACTTACCATCCTGAGACAAGGCCAAGTATAGTCCACGAAGATCTCCGCCACGGCACAACCCAAGGGGGGGCGCCAACCCAGACAGGAAGACCACGTCAGCGACTCAACCCACTCAAGTGACGCACCCCTCCTAAGAACGGCATGGAAGAGCACCAGTAAGCCAGTGACTCAGTCCCTGTAATAGGGTTAGAGGCAGAGAATCCCAGTGGAAAGAGGGGAACCGGCCAGGCAGAGACGGCAAGGGCGGTTCGTTGCTCCAGAGCCTTTCCGTTCACCTTCCCACTCCTGGGCCAGACTACACTCAATCATATGACCCACTGAAGAGATGAGTCTTCAGTAAAAACTTAAAGGTTGAGACCGAGTCTACGTCTCTCACATGGGTAGGCAGACCATTCCATAAAAATGGAGCTCTATAGGAGAAAGCCCTGTGATGGCTAAGGGAAGCACAGGCAGCATCCCAAATTGCACCCTATTCCTTTTATAGTGCACTACTTTTGAGCATTGCTCTGGTTAAAAGTAGTGCACTATATAGGGAATATGATGCCATTTGGAAAGAAGCACAGTGTCTGAGGTGGATTCAGAACATCACTGCCTGGTGGCATCAGACAGAACAGGACTGACTGGTCAGGACTGGTTCATGGTTGTCACAGTCATCATAGCATGGGAATAATTGAAACCCCCTTAAAGAGTTACCCTCTCAAGCATTATGCTGCACATCCAGTTATAGTTGACCTTATGCTCTGTCCATAGGCTACTGGCATAAATTAAGGACATTAATAATGGGATCATTTATTAAGCGGTGCCTGTTCACTAACCACACACCTAAACACAGATCTGGGCCTGTATTTATAAAGCATCTCAGAGTAGGAGTGCCGATCCAGGATCAGGTCCCTCCTATGTCAAAACCGACCCTAGATCAGCATTCTGGTATGCTTTATGAATATGGGCCCAAATCTGGATCAAATAGTAGTGTGCCTGTTGATTCTGGAGGTCCTCTGTATCGACTGCCTGTCCACTCAGTGTGTGGTGACTTGCTCCTCATTAGTACCAGTGATGTCTGTTTACCCAGCCAGACATTCCTTATTGCTGAGGCAGCTGGCAGAGATGCTTATTTTTTTCTCCAAATGTAACAAACCCGTCTCCCCAGACCTCACCCAGTGATTTGGATTTGTTATCGCCATTTAATCAGGACATTCAAGGAAACTGCTTTTCTACTTCCTGCCAGCCCCCCAGATACAACAAACTATCCAGGAAGCATTTTATACATCAATCAAAGACATCATTGAATTAACTTGTTCTCACTGTTGAATGGAAACGTCCACTTGTGACTGTGTTGGGAAGGGCAGACCAACAGACCTTGTGCTTACTGGAAATCAGCCCTACTACTTCAATACTGTAGGCACAACGTCAAATCGGTTGACAACCCCTTAAGATGTCAGCTGCTAATTTTCAGATTTACACCACATAAACACAGCCATTTTCACTGGACTATCTGTTGCTGCCAAGTCATTATTTCCCTGGGTTAGCCTTGCAATAACCAAGTGGTGAGACACATAGCCCTCTATATTTAAATGTTTCAGGTACACTCCGATAGGTGTCTGCGTCACATACAGTATCTTCTATTGACATGATCTTCTGTCTGTCCTCGTGTGTCTGTTTTTCAGCATAAAGTACTCTGTAGCCACTTGATGATGATTATGATGACTGACCGTGTTAGAATAAAAAAACAAGGCTTAATCATGCTCACTCTCTATCCATCACTCGTCACTTGTCTGCAGGGATGTTTTGATGTGAGAGAGGAAGCCAGTCCCGTCATCGCCACCTCACCCACTCTTAAGATAGCCTTGGGCCCCCAGTTGGCCCGAAGGTTGGTTAGGAGACACTGCAATTGTGATGAATTGAGAGAATATTAGGGTAGCACTGTAATTCATGAATCATACGCTGTCTGCCGCTGTTCTTACCTCTTTCCCTTTGTCTTCTACACATCGTTCACCACCTCGTCTTTCTTCCTCGTTTTATAATGCACATTGAAGTACAGATTGAACTTGTATTTATAATATTACAATTATAATGCATTTATGTATTTATAACACCTGGATAATGAACTTCTTTCAATAAAGCGGTTCACATTCTCCACTGGTTGAAATTAAGTATCTCATTGAAATACTATCCTGTGTCCTCAGACATATGCATAGTTTTTTTCTGTATATATAAATTACAAATCAATCCTAGTCTATTGCATAGTTACAATGTGTAATCATTGAGGTCCCAGGAGCAGGAGTGGTAAACACTGTTGAAGTGTACAGTATAATTGTAATACATACATGCAGACACAGCATCATTCAAATAATGGAGTTTGATATGACTGAAAAATAATGCCTCATAGATTCATACCTGAACCGCACCTTTATTTGCCAAGGAAGAGTACATGATCAGTGAATATATTCAATGTACAGGCTACAATGTGGGAATCTCATGCATGGTAATAACTATAGTACATGTATATAGGACGTGCATCCTTGGCACAATGAAGTTATTACAGTGGAAGTCGGAAGTTTACATACACCTTAGCCAAATACATTTAAACTCAGTTTTTCACAATTCCTGACATTTAATCCTAGGAAAAATTCCCTGTCTTAGGTCAGTTAGGATCACCACTTTATTTTAATTAAGAATGTGAAATGTCAGAATAATAGTAAAGTGATTTATTTCAGCTTTTATTTCTTTCATCACATTGTTTAATTTGGGTCAAATGTTTTGGGTAGCCTTCCACAAGCTTCCCACAAAAAGTTGGGAGAATTTTGGCCCATTCCTCCTGACAGAGCTGGTGTAACTGAGTCAGGTTTGTAGGCCTCCTTGCTCACACTCGCTTTTTCAGTTCTGCCAACACATTGAGGTCAGGGCTTTGTGATAGCCACTCCAATACCTTGACATTGTTGTCCTTAAGCCATTTTGCCACAACTTTGGAAGTATGCTTGGGATCATTGTCGTGGTTTTCGTAGGTGGAAGAAGGTGTGGACCAAAGCGCAGCTATTTAACTGAACACTGAAATACAAAACAACAACGTGAATAAACGAAGAAAAAAAATGAAACAGTCCTGTAAGGTGCAGAAAAACACTAAACAGAAAATTAAACACCCACAACCAAAATGGGGAAAAACAGGCTACCTAAGTATGATTCTCAATCAGAGACAACGAACGACACCCGTCTCTGATTGAGAACCATACTAGGCCAAACACATAGAAAAAAGAACATAGACTACCCACCCCAACTCACACCCTGACCAACCTAAAACAAAGACATAACAAAGGAACTAAGGTCAGAACGTGACAATCATTGTCCATTTGGAAGACCCATTTGCTTTAACTTCCTGACTGATGTCTTGATGTTGCTTCAATATATCCACATAATTTTCCTACCTCATGATGCCATCTATTTTGTGAAGTGCACCAGTCATGTGCAGTTGCAAACCGTAGTCTTGCTTTTTTATGGCGGTTTTGGAGCAGTGGCTTCTTCCATGCTGAGCGACCTTTCAGGTTATGTCGATATAGGACTCGTTTTACTGTGGATATAGATACAAAAGTATCTACAGTAAAACGAGTCCTATACTCCAGCATCTTCACAAGATCCTTTGCTGTTGTTCTGGGATTGATTTGCACTTTTCGCACCAAAGTACGTTCATCTCCAAGAGACAGAATTCTTCTCCTTCCTGAGCGGTATGACGGCTGCATGGTCCCATGGTGTTTATACTTGCATACTATTGTTTGTACAGATGAACGTGGTACCTTCAGCCGTTTGGAAATTGCTCCCAAGGATGAACCAGACTTGTGGAGGTCCACACATTTTTTTCTGAGGTCTTGGCTGATTTCTTTTGATTTTCCCATGATGTCAAGCAAAGAGGCACTGAGTTTGAAGGTAGGCCTTGAAATACATCCACAGGTACACCTCCAATTGACTCAAATGATGTCAATTAGCCTATCAGAAGCTTCTAAATCCATGACATCATTTCCTGGAATTTTCCAAACTGTTTAAAGGCACAGTCATCTTAGTGTATTTAAACTTCTGACCCACTGGAATTGTGATACAGTGAATTATAAGTGATTTAATCTGTCTGTAAACAATTGTAGGAAAGATTACTTGTGTCATGCACTTGCCAAAACTGTAGTTTGTTAACAAGAAATATGTTGAGTGGTTGAAAAACAAGTTTTAATGACTCCAACCTAAGTGTATGTAAACTTTCGACTTCAACTGTATATTCTACTCTATCCAAAGGCTTCATTAATGTCATTCAGACTTGATACAACAACTATGATAGCTGAGGTTCATAGATAGGTTCTGAACTAATATTCATACAAAACGTTTTAGGGTCCATACACAGATCGGGTACATACTGTAGCTAGCTACACATCCATAGGCATACAGTTATTTTTATCCTCCACTACACAATAGGCCAGTAAATAGTTAGCTAGCTATGTTACTTCAGCTGCATTGCTAGGCAAGCTTACACATTTATACATTCAATTTGCAGTAAATGCTTTGGCTAGCTAGATTCTTTACATTCACTGTTTCACAAGACAACACCTGGTTTGAGTCCCTAAAACATTAAACAACACGAATTACAAATTCATTCTACTAACATTAGCTAGTTGGCTAATGTTAGCAAGTCAGATAACTTGTTAAATAGCGATTTTCATAAATTAACTTTATGACAAAAACATATGCACAAACGTTTGTCTCTACATTAACTAACATATTCCTTTCATTGTACATGTTTTGCTTGACTCGTTATGACGTTATAATTACTTACATTTGGTTCCACCATAATGTTTTGTCAGCCATCTTTGTTGTGCCTTATTACTATTATAAACTGGTTACCAATGAAATTAGTGCAAGAAAAATAAACGTTTTGTCATACCCATGGTATACGGTCTGATATACCACAGCTTTCAGCCAGTCAGCATTCAGGCTCAACCCCACCCAGTTTATAATCACACTTATACAATGGGTGGGACTAATCCTGAGTGCTGATTGGTTAAAAGCGCCTTCCAGCCAGTGTCTATTCCACAAGTTACCAATAAATCTATGATGTTAAAATGCCTATTTACTCTGTTCCATCTGATTGCTCAATCCACTGTCTCATCAGCCAAGCCATGCAAGTTATAAACTTGATCTCCACTATAAAAAGCATCTAGACATTATCTCACATTTCTTTTAGACTAACATTTAGTTTTCAACTGCAGAGATTTGTATAAACCTTGCTATCTGTCTCAGACATTTGCAACATTATTTCAATATTCAAATTCGATCTCCAACTGTCTCATAGTAATGAACGTCTAGGGGTCTGGAGTCGGGACGAGACAGGCAGTCAGCGTTTCTCAGCCAGTCGAAATCATGAATCAGCTGGCATCATTTTTATGGATATATACAAAGAAATGTTAATTGAAAAAAGGTCAAACTAAACAAAGTGCAGCTAATTTGCAGTCTTTACAGCTTCAGTGTTTGTAGTGATTGTGTTAGCTGTATTGTTGGTTAGCTCCTCTGTACAACAGTGTCCTGACGAGAGAGCACATGCCAAGCGAAATCGCGCCTCATTAGCTCATTTGTTATTTTTGTTTGAGTGTTTCTTGAAAATAAATATCATGAACACTTTCCACGCTGTGCTTTGGTCCACTCTTCCTTCCACGGACGACGAGCGTTACAGCTCACTTGTCAGGACACTGTTGTTCAGAGGAGCAAGCCAACAACACAGCTAACACAATCTCTTCAAACTGGAGCTGGAAAGACTGCAAACTAGCTGCATTTCATGTAGTTTTACCTTTTTTCAATTTACATTTATTTGTATATATCCATAAAAACTATGCCGGCTGATTCATGATTTCAAATGGCAGAGAAAGGCTGCCTGCCTGTCTGTCTCCTCCCAACACGTTCATTACTATTGGCAGCTGTGTAATAGTAATAAACTAATTTGAATATTGAAACAATATTGCAAATGTTGGAGAGACAGCAAGATTTATACAAATCTCCGCTATTGAAAACTAAATGTTAGTATAAAAGACATGTGAGATAATGTCTAGATGCTTTTTATAGTGGAGATCAAGTTTATAAATTGCTTGGCTGGGCTGATGAGACAGTGGATTGCGTAGTCAGATGGAACCGAGTAAATAGGCATTTTAACGTAATAGATTTAGAGGGTGGTAACTTGTGGAATAGACACCGGTTTTAACCAATCAGCATTCAGGATTTGGCCCACCCGTTGTATAATGTCTTCTGTTATATTCTATTGACTTCCGTTGTCTTCTTTGTCTTCTATTGACTTCCATTGTCTTCTATCGACTTCTATTGTCTTCTATTGTGCACAAACCAGCTCTAGTCAGCTACTCCCATAGGACTATGCACCCATGACTCACAAAGACACAAACAATAATGTAATTTCATAAATCTAAATATTAATACATATATCATAAGCTGCTGTTTGGTTCTCGGTTCTCCTCATTATGCCACAGGAGAAGAGAGCCTCACCAGCCCCATGCAGAAAGAGAGAGCGAGCTGCCATGGCCAGGTCAGAGAGGTGGCTGCATCCTGCAGTGTGATCACACAGAACAGAGGAGCTCTGATTGATGGGTAACCTAGGCTCTGTGATTACATCTCATTTCCTTAAATCTCCCAGCAAGGATGCACAGTGCAAACTTTCCTGTGTCCACCAGAGATGAGGTAAGTTGCATTTCAAAGTGGATTCTAAATAACATCCATCCAATTCCCTAGCGAAGCCCTGACAGGACAGCCAGGTCAAGTGTACATGTTTAAGTCTGTAATCCCTGTGTCACCACAGTCTCCAGGTGGTCAAACCTTCCATGGAGAGCATCAAGTGGCGGAAGCTTGTGTCAGTCTCCAGTCTTTATTCCATGTAATCAAACATTGTCAATTCCCTACTTTTTTTAGGAGATGCTTAGCCTGCCCTACAGTATGTATTGAGTGTCATTAATGTTTGCATTCAGACACGTATGATACAGTCTCATTCTTTGACATTGAAATTATCTTTCCTAATTTGGCATTGATATTGTATTCCAATACCATAGTGTGGTATTGATTTGGGAGGCGTAATGAATGTGTGTTTCTGTCATCTCAACACCCTTTCAATAGATACAACCAACCTTATATACAGTACAGTGCATCATGTCACATGTCAGTGTTCCCTCCCTCTCTGTTCCGATAGACAATGATTATCTGTCTCCTGATATAACTTACACCAGGTTGATGCACCGTGAGATGCTCTGACCAAAATAGATTGGAAAGGTTACTGTATTGAATTGAAAGTTAGAAACAGGGAACAGAAAGTTGAGGTAGGGACTGAGATGATGCATAGATATGTGGTCATGCTACATCTGTTCACATATAGTTAGGCCTTTATTCGGAAGTGGCAATACAGGCAAGCCTGTACGCCTACACAACCTCAGTTTCCACTGTCTCCGGGAGCACCGAGGGGGGTGGACCCCAGCTCTGTCCAATTTCCCTGATTTAGTGGTTCCGTCATAGGCCTTGCACTCTGTTCAATAGTACTAAAAGCCTCATCCACACTAATGGGGTTCCTCCGTGACGCAAAAGAAGATTCTTGGGCAGGATGCTTTACGATACCTTACCCAATAATGTAAAGTAAGGGGAACAAAATGATGCCCAAAGACCAACAGCTCGGTAATTAGGTCTGAGAAATTGGGCCGACTATTGTCAGCCACACCATCGATTCCCTGAAAAGAGCAGTTCACTGAGGAGTCAGTAGTGTGCTGTATGGGGAAGGGGATGGGAATTGATTATGGTATATGATGTGTTAACTATGTCATTGTTCCAAAAATACCACAAGACTAATGTCCAAGCATTTCACAGAGCTATTTTAAACTGCCAACATCTTTGAATTTATTATGTCTAAAAAGTTACACTAGTTTAAACTGCCAACATCTTTGAATTTATTATGTCTAAAAAGTTACACATGTCGTCCATTTTTGGCTGTAGAAAAGTCCTAAGCATGCTGTATATTCTGATAATCTGGTCATTATGGCAATCAAAATTAAGCAGCTTGACCAACTCAACAATTATGTTTCAATATCATCAATTAAAATATTATAACAGTTGTTATCAAATAACCCAAACATGTATATTTTACGTTAATATAACAACACATGATTGTGGCCTGATAATTCTGTAGTACATCGTTTCCCATCTCCAGTCCTTGAGTACCCCCAACAGTACATATTTTTTGTTGTGGCCCAGGACAAGCACACCTGATTCTACTTGTCAACTAATCATCAAGCCCTTGACAAGTTGAATCAGGTGTTTTTGTCCGGGGCTACAACAAAAATGTGTGCTGTTTGGTAACTGGAGGACCGGAGTTGGGAAAACAAAGCACGGTGTAGTACACAAAAAAATTTCTCAAGAGTCGGAGAGCTGCAGTGTGCCTGTTTGTACAGTAGGTGGCTCTGCCAGCAAGGCCAATGAGGATGTATTATTCTCTTGATTCTTCAAAAACATAAAGCAATGGAACATTGTTGGGACCTTTAAAATATTTAGAACTATTTTAGGATGATTTCTGTATCTGCCAGTCTGATTTGGCCCTGTCCTCAATGCAAGTTGTGATATCAAATGGTGCAAATGACTAGCAGATTTTTGTGAATGGAGCATTTTGTGACAGAACAATGACGTAATTTGTGTTCTATTGTCTTTACTGGTTTGTCGTAACCGCTGGACGATACCTGATTGGCTAGTGGATGGGGCTGAACAATCTGATTGGCTAAAATTAGATCATTAAACAACTACTTAGTCAGTACAGAAACCCAAGTGGTAGATATATAAGACAGGACATTGTAGCAGGGTGCAACAGATTCACAAGTTGGTCTAAAACTTGAAGTACCTCAACTCATTCCATTGTTCGTCCACGAAAACAACCAATCACAGTAAGTAGAGAATTTAAACCAATTTTCTGTGTACATGATGCATTGGGCTAGCATGGATGGGATGTAATTTCTGTGGCTATTAGATATTGTGCTAATTCTTCAGAATGTTCCAGTGATGATAGGGGGGGCAGAATGAGATGGCGTAAACTTTGCGTAGGCCATTGACCCGGTGTGAGATGCTGTTGAGAAATGCAGTTCAGATGGCTTTTCAAGGGTAGATGAGGTGATTGTGAGAGGGGGGCTAGGTTTAGACTACAGCTCATTCCACTAATGCATGGGCTCCTGTGGGAGCCACTGGCTGGTTGGCTGGCTGGGGCTCCAACTCATAATCTAGATAGTATCACTAATGCCTTCCTCCTCAATGTCTGGTACTGCGTCTCCAAGCCCAGCTCTTCTCTTCAGTTAGAGGGGAGCACTGAGACTAGATGGCTCACTCTGATAGCAGGGAACTAGGGAATTTGGTAGGACTGTCTCATCGCAGAAGGGAAGAGAATGCTTTGGGACAGGGAGAGTGAGATGGGGAGCTTCTTCACTCCCAGTAGAATAGTGAGCAACTGAGCTGAGATGGATGGAGCTTACATGTGATAAGTCATGTGTAGGGACAAACGAAGATGTTTGTTTTGATCCGAATTAAATGCTTGTCCTATTCTGCTTTGAGAGGAATGTGAATGTTTTTAAAGACAAGTTTCTGTGGTTGTGGATGTAATGTGTTTTACCGCAGGGACCATGGTTATGATGAAGCTCTCTGCCCTCCTCATTGCCTATTTCCTGGTCATTTGTCAGATGTACAGCTCACATGCAGCTCCAGCCAGGTGAGGATCAAAGCACGTTATATACACTGTAATGTCCAGTCAGTCACTGAAATGTATGTATAGACTACAGGGATATTAATTTATAGCAATCCCAAAAGGAAACGCAATAGATCCATTGGGATACTTCCATCTTTCTAATAGTAATTGTTGTTATTTCATGTCTTGGCAGCCACAAATATCTTATGCATGCTAATTTAAATTATTTTGTTTTCAGATAACATGATGTGATTACAGAAATCCATACATTACGTTACATTAAATGCCCTCTTTTCAGTAAAACGATGCAATTGGATTACGATATCGTAATCTAATCAATCCGGTGACTCATAAAGCCATTCTATGTATAACCTCCTAACCACTTCTATCCATTTGGAAACAATCCAACTTAATGCCACAGCAATAGGCTAAGATGATTGCTATTGCATGTAGAATATTTCCAAGTGGTTGTAGAATGCATGGGTGTTCAATATTCCGGATAGAGAGACCCTGGTCACCGTTCTTACTACAATATTGATTTAGTCATAAAGCTCTAAGTTGGCTACCTGTCAGCTTTCTAAAAGGAACACTTTTAGCAGATTGTTTTGAGTTTGGCTCGTATCCCTTAAAGCAGGAGTCAATGGCTTTTAGCTGGAGCAAACTCACACAACCTACGTGCTGGTGCAGTTCCAGTCAGATCAACCTAATCGTCAATGTGTTTTCAGAACTGGTTTAGAGTCTATAACAGACCAAGTCACGCTAACTGACTATGAAGCCCGAAGGCTACTCAACGCCATCGTCAAGGAGTTTGTTAAAATGACATCAGAGGAACTGGAGCAACAAGCCAATGAAGGAAATAGGTAGGTACAGATCTTCTCATCTCCACAACTTGTTTTTAACAACATTCATTTTCATTTTATCTAGGTTTACTTGGTGTATACTATATGGATCACACATGTTCCTATTATTCAAGAAAACATATAACCCCAAATGTCTTATTAATATGTGGCCAGTCCTTTGCCTCCTGTAGCAGTCAGAGCTATGGGTATTTATTAAAGACAGAGGTATGGACATCGCCCAACCATCAACAGGGAAATCTAGAGTTAAAGCATATATTCTCTGTGATTATCTATGCATGGGTTTTGGAACACTTCATTTTAATGTATTCATTATTTAAACATTGTTTATGAGAAAGCCTGTTGCGGAATGCTAAATGATAAATAACCCTAAAGAATGGAAGAAAGCATGGGAATTAGTGCAAGAGGAATGGGACGCATGACAGCAGTTTGTTATAATTTAACTACGATGCTATGAACAGGATTGCCGCATGAGCCTAAGTAACTGAGGTCATTATAGCTATAGACCATTTAATTTCCTGTGTTGGACTTGATAGCATGACTTTAAACCGTAATTTTTTTTAATATAAATGCAAGTAAAAATTTGAAATGCATGATATTGGAATACAGTGTTATTACTGTAGCATGTGGATAACAGCAGGATGCATCTGCATGCCATGGTTACTATGAGCCTGTTTCTGCATGTTTGTCTCTCTCTCTAACAGCCTGGATAGACCCATGTCCAAGCGTTGCTCCAACCTCAGCACCTGTGTGCTCGGCAAACTGTCCCAAGAGCTGCATAAATTGCAGACGTACCCCCGCACCAACACAGGAAGTGGCACGCCTGGCAAGAAACGCAGCTTGCCTGAGAGCAACCGCTATGCAAGCTATGGAGACTCATATGATGGAATCTGAGCGGTCCTCCCCTCCATCAGCTCTAGTTAACCTGACCCCTCTGTTCCAGCCTAGCCTGATGATTGCTGATGCATGTGAATCTTGCTTGACCGACTGCAGAGAAACCTTGATGTCCCTGCTCTCTTTTTCTTTTGTTAAAATCCCCTTTTTGACAGAGAATAAAATATATACGTACAAAGCAGAGTCCAATCCTTTAGATTTAGAAAGTGAATAAGGATTTAGTAGCACTTCCCTATCTTAAGGTGTATGATATCCCTTTACTATACAGATAATTTACAATATATACAAAGTCTTAATCAAAACCAAAATTCTTAATCAATGCTTCTTTCAACCGTGACTAGGGTTCTTGTTTAATAAACATATTTTCCTTCTTAATTATTCAAGTGAAACAAAGCCTTTTAACATCTTTAATAGTTCACAACAGTTTGAACAATATTGGTGAAGCCCCAGTGTATATGCTATGTAAACGTAAATTCACAGTGCATTTGAGGTAAGTTGAATAACTAATTTGAGCTGAATCTCATCGTTTAGATCTCTGAATGTCTTTATTTTCAATTTGATGATATATTTTATACATTTTCTCCAGAAAACAGTAATTTATTACCTTTGTTCTTTTTATTGTAATTCATACATTTTGTATCTTTGTAATAAATCCTCAATTTAGGAGAGGTTTGTATGACCAGTCCTTTCTCTTCCTAAAAGCAGCGTTACAGCACAGAAGCGTGCGTGCAATACTGCCACATGTGTCACCCACCGCCTGGCTGACTTCCTGAACAGATCAGGAGGAATGGGCAACAGTAACTTCGTCCCCACCAACGTGGGCGCCAAGGCGTTCGGACGAAGAAGGAGAGACACCCCCAAGACAGCACCAATGTGAATGTGTTAACAGGCCTCAGGGATTTGGTATAACAACATTCTACACTCCTCTCTCTTCCCACTGCTGTGCCTCTAACTGTCAACCTCTGTCTGCCTCTACTGCATCTCTAATGCTCTTTCCCCAGCCTCTGTCTTTCCACATCTATTATATTTTAGTACTCTTCAGATAGTCTCTTTGTAACTTTGCCAGCCTTCAAATTTGGTCTATGTCTCATGGATGAATACAAGTTGGGAGTTAGAGTTCAGTAGAAAGGAGGATAACCAGTCATTTCCTTCCATTTTCTCTCCCTGCAGAGTATGAGTCCTTAAGTGAGACAACAATACATCCTGTCCTGAACCAACTACAGACATCTAGAAATGACAACTCTTCACTGTTTAAAAAAAACAGCCTTCAAACACAACACTGATTTCCTGCATACCTCTTGCATACTCTGTGTTTCCGATGTTCATTTGCTCTATGACCATGAGGAAATACAACCTAGAAAACATTACAACAAAAAATAAAGAACGCACTTCTGTTATGTCTATTTTCACCAGATCTTTACCCTGTACAAGCCAGTTGGTTCTGTCCCGTTTTGGCTTAGAGCACATGTGCAGTTTGATCCTGAGTCCCCACCCCTCCTCTCTCCTGTGTCAGCAGCACACTGCAGGGGTGCAGAGACTACATCAAGCTCCGCCCCCACAAGCTTCCCTGACCATGGCTGTGTCTTGTGCCTTGATGTAGACCACTTCTTCACATTTCATTAATTGTACAGTATGTTTGAAGAGTGAAAGGAAAACGATTGAAGAATCTAAATATTGTAACAATTGTGAATCTAAGCAAGATTAAAATGTATTTTAGATACATATGGGTCGGTGTACTTGTTTTATTCTGCAATGATCTATCTAAGCCCTTAGATCACAATATCTACTAAGCTAAAATATGGAATTGTTTTAAGATGGCCCTAAAATGGATCATTTAGCCATTTGATTTAGAAGTTTAGGATTCTGTAGTTATCAAAAAAATATATATACATAAAAAAATGATTTGATGAAACATTGAATTTAGTCTTTAATGCTATAGCCCATAGAAACACATTAAAGACCACGTTTGTATATGGCAAAACAGACAGTCAAAAAATAAATAATAAGGAATAAGGTTTTGAAGTGACTGTCCTATATCTGGCAATCTGGTCATGTTAATAGTGGCACATGTTGCTGTTTTTACAACCCGGTATTGGGTTACCTTCAGACTACTCCCTGAAGCTTGTGTGTGTCTTAGAGCATAACAACCGACACCTTCGTGTTTAGTTTGTAGCTCTGACTGTTCAGTCGAGACAGTCAGTTTTTTGAGAAGACCTCTTCGAAATGAGGACGTTTGCAACAGAGAGTTCAGCTTGTGGATGTCGTAGAGCCAAACAGTCGATTCTGGCTATGAACCCTGTAATGTGTGTCTTTCGATGGTGGTGATCAGGTTTTACACATGATTTTCGTGTCTGGATCCTCTCGTGTAGAAAAAGATTGCTTTCATAAGCCCCATTTTATGTAATAGGCGTAACCTTTATATCAGCGGAAAGAGGGGATTGAGCTACAACCACTACAAGACATCTCTAGCATAAACACACTTTCCCTTAGATATTCAATATTCAAATGATGTCACCTTGTGATGCATGGATGCGTCAATCAACTCTAGGGGATTTTAATCGTAAAGAGCAGACAGAGCTGATGGTACACGACATTTAACATTTCCAACATGATTAGTTTATTATGGTACATGACATTTAACATTTCCAACATGATTAGTTTATTATGGTACATGACACTTAATTAACATCTTCATTTCCAACGTATCATGCTGTATATGCTCAGATCATCAACATAGCCTTGATCACAATGCAGTGTTCCACATTATATCCCAAATATTCTTTCATTGAATTTGACCTAATGGTTACAGAACAAACATCACTCATTTATCCAAATGCGTGATTTAAGAAATGGTATATAGTGTTTATACACTGATCTTTCCAGGACAAAAGCAAAAGGCTATTTTACATACCACAACCAAATCCAGGACCATGTTGATATTGTTTACTCATTCTTACTCCCTAAACACAACAAATGAGTACCAACAATAGATTACTTGTAGTTTTTCATGTTGTCTGTCTGTAATTTTTTTGTAATGACTTGGTGCTGCCTATCTTGGCCAGGGTGCTCTTGAAAAAGAGATTTTAATCTCAAT
Source organism: Oncorhynchus mykiss (assembly GCF_057628025.1). NCBI lineage: Eukaryota > Metazoa > Chordata > Actinopteri > Salmoniformes > Salmonidae > Oncorhynchus > Oncorhynchus mykiss. The sequence continues at coordinate 73,434,887 of NC_143027.1, read as the reverse complement.
GAGCTCTTCCTGGTTAAATAAAGGTTAAATAAAAATAAATAAAAAGGATACAAAGAACGTAGTCTATACCAAATGTTCTAGTTGTATTCTCCATTGAACTTATAAAGACATCCTTTTTCATATTTCATACTGATGTCACCAATAACATGTTAAATGTTTCAGATCAATAATTACTTTAATAATGGCACACATAGGTACATATGTTTCAGTAACATAGGCCTATATGTGGGATCTTGCACTAGTCTATGAGTTAGGTATACTGATCTAGTATTTTCAGTGTATTTCTGAAAATACTTTCAGGTCCACGCCCAGCCCTGCCAATATGATTTAGACAGCATCTCCATTAGCTTTGCTTTCCCCCATTTAATCAAGCGCCCGCATGGTCTCTCCAAGATACTACACCCTACACAGCTAAATCACATGTCACAGAGCCACACATCGCCCTCTGGGATAACTATTCTGTTATATTTACATTTATCCATGAATAAAGAATAAATATATTTTCATAGCACTGTTATTTTATTGCTTCAGTTATTTTGAGGTACATTCTATTTCGGGGTGAATAAAAAGTGCAGTGATTGACTTTGTTAATAACATTTCTGAAATATAATGGGACTGAGCATAAAAGTAATGAAAAGCTTTTCTGGGATACATTACACCAAATGGAAGAATGGAAAGAGGCTTACAATCCTTATCAATAGTACAGCTTCGACATCAGAGTTGTGTATTGGCTTTGTGAGGCAGTGATTTGCACGTAAAATATATTCTGTCATAAAGATGGCTACAGTTACTCTGACCTCTTGTCAACAGATTGCAGACAATTCACAAGGCTCACATGTTATTGCCTTATTGGCTCCTTTGTGCATTGTTAAAGGCAATGTAGTCTCCTGGGTCTCTGTGAAGACAGACTGAGTTGCAGAGCTTCACGCCTGCTTGTCTTCCCTAATTGACGTGCTTTTTCTCCCACTACTTTGACCTCTCTTTTCAGTTCCTCTTCTGGGAGAGGAGGCTCTGGTTTGTTTTCACATGTATCAATTCATTTCAACCCCCTAAGGAGCTCTTAATAAGGCTGTTCTTTTTTTTACACCACCGAAGGAGTCGTATTATAGTAATAACAGGTTTATCAGCTTTTAATATATCCAGTGGGGAATATTGTAGCATGGCATTAGAGTTAGCAAAGCTGTTGATTTGTATGAACTTCATGTATCTGTATCATGGATAAAAGCACAGTACATGGATGTTGTATGGTATTTGGAATTTTATTAGGATCCCCATTAACTGTTGCAAAAGTAGCAGCTACTCTTCCTGGGTTCCACACAAAACATGAAACATGACATAATACAGAACATGAATAGACACGAACAAGGACAGAACTACATATGGATGTATACTGACGTGTGCATTGTGTTGCATTGGAGTCATCTGCAGAACGGCCGTCATATACAACACACAGTGCATACTATAGGTCTGTTTTTCCGTCATCTGTATTACAAATAGCCCTCATTCTGTGCTTCATAATTCTCCCATCATCATAATCTTCAGCAACAACAACAGCCATCACAGGTGTTGTCCTTACTTCACCCTGGTGGTGAAATGTATCCCATCCAGGGAGCTGAGGCTTTGTTGATTAACCTGGCTGTTCTCATATCATAGTAGTGACTCAGTTCACAATATGACTCTGCTTCATCTCTCCCGCACCCTCCATCCCCCAGCCCTCCATCCCCCCAGCCCTCCATCCCCCCAGCCCTCCTGTTAGGTGCGTGAATGAGGACCCAAAAGCGAATTAACGTAAACAGAGCTTCTTTAATAACAAAACAAACGTAGGCTCAGATGGACCGGCAGATTCCGACAGGACAGGACAAGGTTGCAGCAAACATGACGATAGTCTGGTTCAGGCATGAATAACACAAACAAGAATCCGACAAAGACAGAAACAAAAACAGAGAGAGATATAGAGGACTAATCAGAGGGAAAAAGGGAACAGGTGGGAAAAGGGGTGACGAGGTAGTTAGGAGGAGACAAGGAACAGCTGGGGGAAAGAGGGGGAGAAAAGGTAACCTAATAACGACCAGCAGAGGGAGACAGGGTGAAGGGAAAGGACAGAAACAAGACACAACATGACAATACATGACAGTACCCCCCCACTCACCGAGCGCCTCCTGGCGCACTCGAGGAGGAAACCTGGCGGCAACGGAGGAAATCATCGATCAGCGCACGGTCCAGCACGTCCCGAGAGGGAACCCAACTCCTCTCCTCAGGACCGTACCCCTCCCAATCTACTAGGTACTGATGACCACGGCCCCGAGGACGCATGTCCAAAATCCTACGGACCCTGTAGATGGGTGCGCCCTCGACAAGGATGGGGGGGGGGGGGGGGAAGACGAGCGGGGGCGCGAAGAACGGGCTTGACACAGGAGACATGGAAGACCGGGTGGACGCGACGAAGATATCGCGGAAGAAGAAGTCGAACTGCGACAGGATTAATGATCTGAGCAATACGGAACGGACCAATGAACCGCGGGGTCAACTTGCGAGAAGCGGTCTTAAGGGGAAGGTTCTGAGTGGAGAGCCAAACTCTCTGACCGCGACAATATCTAGGACTCTTAGTTCTACGCTTATTAGCAGCCCTCACAGTCTGCGCCCTATAACGGCAAAGTGCAGACCTGACCCTCTTCCAGGTGCGCTCGCAACGTTGGACAAAAGCCTGAGCGGAGGGGACGCTGGACTCGGCGAACTGAGATGAGAACAGCGGAGGCTGGTACCCGAGGCTACTCTGAAAAGGAGATAGCCCGGTCGCAGACGAAGGAAGCGAGTTGTGGGCGTATTCTGCCCAGGGGAGCTGTTCTGACCAAGACGCAGGGTTGCGAAAAGAAAGACTGCGTAAGATGCGACCAATAGTCTGATTGGCCCGTTCTGCTTGACCGTTAGACTGGGGGTGAAAGCCGGAAGAGAGACTGACGGAAGCCCCAATCAAACGGCAAAACTCCCTCCAAAATTGAGACGTGAATTGCGGACCTCTGTCCGAAACGACGTCTGACGGAAGGCCATGAATTCTGAAAACATTCTCGATGATGATTTGTGCCGTCTCTTTAGCAGAAGGAAGCTTAGCAAGGGGAATAAAATGAGCCGCCTTAGAGAACCTGTCGACAACCGTAAGAATAACAGTCTTCCCCGCTGACGAAGGCAGTCCGGTGACAAAATCTAAGGCGATGTGAGACCACGGTCGAGAGGGAATGGGAAGCGGCCTGAGACGGCCGGCAGGAGGGGAGTTACCGGACTTAGTCTGCGCGCAGACCGAACAAGCAGCCACGAAACGACGCGTGTCATGCTCCCGGGTGGGCCACCAAAAACGCTGGCGAATGGAAGCAAGCGTACCCCGAATGCCAGGGTGGCCGGCTAACTTGGCAGAGTGAGCCCACTGAAGAACGGCCAGACGAGTAGGAACGGGAACGAAAAGAAGGTTCCTAGGACAAGCGCGCGGCGACGGAGTGTGAGTGAGTGCTTGCTTTACCTGCCTCTCAATTCCCCAGACAGTCAACCCGACAACACGCCCCTCAGGGAGAATCCCCTCGGGGTCAGTGGAGGCTACTGAAGAACTGAAGAGACGAGATAAAGCATCAAGCTTGGTGTTCTTAGAGCCCGGACGATAAGAAATCACGAACTCGAAACGAGCGAAAAACAGCGCCCAGCGCGCCTGACGCGCATTAAGTCGTTTGGCAGAACGGATGTACTCAAGGTTCCTATGGTCGGTCCAAACGACAAAAGGAACGGTCGCCCCCTCCAACCACTGTCGCCATTCGCCTAGGACTAAGCGGATGGCGAGCAGTTCGCGGTTTCCCACATCATAGTTACGTTCCGACGGCGACAGGCGATGAGAAAAATACGCGCAAGGGTGGACCTTGTCGTCAGAGAGGGAGCGCTGAGAAAGAATGGCTCCCACGCCCACCTCTGACGCGTCAACCTCGACAACGAACTGTCTAGAGACGTCAGGTGTAACAAGGATAGGTGCGGATGTAAAACGATTCTTGAGGAGATCAAAAGCTCCCTGGGCGGAAACGGACCACTTAAAGCACGTCTTGACAGAAGTAAGGGCTGTGAGAGGAGCTGCCACCTGACCGAAATTACGGATGAAACGACGATAGAAGTTCGCGAAGCCGAGAAAGCGCTGCAGCTCGACGCGTGACTTAGGGACGGGCCAATCAATGACAGCTTGGACCTTAGCGGGATCCATCTTAATGCCTTCAGCGGAAATAACAGAACCGAGAAATGTGACGGAGGAGGCATGAAAAGTGCACTTCTCAGCCTTCACAAAAAGACAATTCTCTAAAAGGCGCTGGAGGACACGTCGAACGTGCTGAACATGAATCTGGAGTGACGGTGAAAAAATCAGGATATCGTCAAGGTAAACGAAAACAAAGATGTTCAGCATGTCTCTCAGGACATCATTGACTAATGCCTGAAAGACAGCTGGAGCGTTAGCGAGGCCGAAAGGAAGAACCCGGTATTCAAAGTGCCCTAACGGAGTGTTAAACGCCGTCTTCCACTCGTCCCCCTCCCTGATGCGCACGAGATGGTAAGCGTTACGAAGGTCCAACTTAGTGAAAAACCTGGCTCCCTGCAGGATCTCGAAGGCTGAAGACATAAGAGGAAGCGGATAACGATTCTTTACTGTTATGTCATTCAGCCCTCGATAATCTATGCAGGGGCGCAGGGACCCGTCCTTCTTCTTAACAAAAAAAAACCCCGCTCCGGCGGGAGAGGAGGAGGGGACTATGGTACCGGCGGCAAGAGCTACAGACAAATAATCTTCGAGAGCCTTACGTTCGGGAGCCGACAGAGAGTATAGTCTACCCCGGGGGGGAGTGGTTCCCGGAAGGAGATCAATACTACAATCATACGACCGGTGTGGAGGAAGAGAGGTGGCCCTGGACCGACTGAACACCGTGCGCAGATCGTGATATTCCTCCGGCACCCCTGTCAAATCACCAGGCTCCTCCTGTGAAGAAGAGATAGAGGAAACAGGAGGGATAGCAGACATTAAACATTTCACATGACAAGAGACGTTCCAGGAGAGGATAGAATTACTAGACCAATTAATAGAAGGATTATGACAAACTAGCCAGGGATGGCCCAAAACAACAGGTGTAAAAGGTGAATGAAAAATTAAAAAAGAAATGGTTTCGCTATGATTACCAGAAACAGTGAGGGTTAAAGGTAGCGTCTCACGCTGAATCCTGGGGAGAGGACTACCATCCAGGGCGAACAAGGCCGTGGACTCCCTTAACTGTCTGAGAGGAATGTCATGTTCCCGAGCCCAGGTCTCGTCCATAAAACAGCCCTCCGCCCCAGAGTCTATTAAGGCACTGCAGGAAGCTGACGAACCGGTCCAGCGTAGATGGACCGACAAGGTAGTGCAGGATCTTGAAGGAGAGACAGGAGTAGTAGCGCTCACCAGTAGCCCTCCGCTTACTGATGAGCTCTGGCTTTTACTGGACATGAAGTGACAAAATTACCAGCAGAACCGCAATAGAGACAGAGGCGGTTGGTGATTCTCCGTTCCCTCTCCTTAGTCGAGATGCGGATACCTCCCAGCTGCATAGGCTCAGCACCCGAGCCGGCAGAGGAAGATGATAGTGATGCGGAGAGGGGGGCAACGGAGAACGCGAGCTCCTTTCCACGAGCTCGGTGACGAAGATCAACCCGTCGCTCAATGCGAATAGCGAGTTCAATCAAGGAATCCACGCTGGAAGGAACCTCCCGGGAGAGAATCTCATCCTTTACCTCTGCGCGGAGACCCTCCAGAAAACGAGCGAGCAAAGCCGGCTCGTTCCAGCCACTGGAGGCAGCAAGAGTGCGAAACTCAATAGAGTAGTCTGTTATGGATCGATTACCTTGACATAGGGAAGACAGGACCCTGGAAGCCTCCTGCCCAAAAACAGATCGATCAAAAACCTGTATCATCTCCTCCTTAAAGTCCTGATACTGGTTAGTACACTCAGCCCTTGCCTCCCAGATTGCCGTGCCCCACTCACGAGCCCGTCCAGTAAGGAGAGATATGACGTAGGCGACACGAGCAGTGCTCCTGGAGTAAGTGTTGGGCTGGAGAGAAAACACAATATCACACTGGGTGAGGAACGAGCGGCATTCAGTGGGCTCCCCAGAGTAACACGGCGGGTTATTGATTCTGGGCTCCGGAGATTCGAAAGCCCTGGAAGTGGCCGGTGGATCGAGGCGGAGATGGTGAACCTGTTCTGTGAGGTTGGAGACTTGGGTGGCCAGGGTCTCAACGGCATGTCGAGCAGCAGACAATTCCTGCTCGTGTCTGCCTAGCATCGCTCCCTGGATCTCGACGGCTGAGTGGAGAGGATCCGAAGTCGCTGGGTCCATTCTTGGTCGGATTCTTCTGTTAGGTGCGTGAATGAGGACCCAAAAGCGAATTAACGTAAACAGAGCTTCTTTAATAACAAAACAAACGTAGGCTCAGATGGACCGGCAGATTCCGACAGGACAGGACAAGGTTGCAGCAAACATGACGATAGTCTGGTTCAGGCATGAATAACACAAACAAGAATCCGACAAAGACAGAAACAAAAACAGAGAGAGATATAGAGGACTAATCAGAGGGAAAAAGGGAACAGGTGGGAAAAGGGGTGACGAGGTAGTTAGGAGGAGACAAGGAACAGCTGGGGGAAAGAGGGGGAGAAAAGGTAACCTAATAACGACCAGCAGAGGGAGACAGGGTGAAGGGAAAGGACAGAAACAAGACACAACATGACAATACATGACACCTCCATCCCCCAGCCCTCCATCCCCCCAGCCCTCCATCCCCCCAGCCCTCTATCCCCCCAGCCCTCTATCCCCCCAGCCCTCCATCCCCCAGCCCTCCATCCCCCCAGCCCTCCATCCCCCAGCACTCCATCCCTCCATTCTTTGTCTTTCTATAGTTTTACAGGTTCTTGTGCTGCAGATGCTTTACCACCTACGCTTCCATTATAATTTGTCAGTTGACAGTCAACAGGTCCTAACTATTTCAGGGATGAATTTCTCTGCATCTATGCAATGGCTTGTATCCAAATTTTCGGGGTAATTCATGTGCAACTATCTTTCTTTCTCATTGAGCTCATCTTAGCCATGAAATAGAGCTCATCTCATTGATCTCATCTCTGTTCCTCTGAGGTAACCATCCCATTTGATGGTGCCGTCTCATATGAGAGATGTCTTTTCTCCAACGAAATATGGTTTTGACAACCTAGGCTTTGGATTGAACGTGGGCGACTAAAGATATAATACAACATGGTGCATGTTATATAATTCCATGGTGTCTGAGGAATAGCACAATCCAGAAACAATGTCAACAGGATCTCTTCTCACTTGCTACAGGATAGCGTAGAGGTGAATTATTTATTTATGTTACGCAAATCAGACACACACCGTTACCTGGAGAATTTTACAACTCAGTTGGAATATGACTACAGGTATGTTAACTGTGACAGCAGCTTCAAGAGGCATACTGTCATTATAGACAATCAGTAACATCACTGAGGCATTGACTCACAGGAGAGTGAAATAGACACAGAAACAGTGCTGCAATTATTATTTTTTAAATAAAATGTCCTTTATTATTTTCCCCCAACCCTACCACCCCTCCTGTCACGCCTACTCCCGCTCCCCCTCTCCGGCAGTCACGATGTGCGCAACTGGTTGAAGGTAAGTCAGGTGCAGGAGAGCAGAGATAGGTGATAACAGGTGCACTTTATTCATGGCCAAGGAAAACAGCAATAACAGCCAAAGTACACCAACAAAACACACTGGTCAAACACATACCCGGCGCAAACCAGCCTCATGCGAACCACACGTAACAAACAAAACAATTCCACACACAGACATGGGGGGGAACAGAGTAATATACATTTAGTCAGACGAGGGAATGTGAACCAGGTGTGCGGAAAACCAAGACAAAACAAATGGAAAATGAAAGGTGGAGCGGCGATGGCTAGAAGACTGGTGACGCCGAACGCCGCCTGAACAAGGAGAGGGCCCGACTTCGGCGGAAGTTGTGACAGTACCCCACCTTGACGCTAGGCTCCAGCAGCGAGTCGACACCGGCCTTGGGGACAACCCTGAGGGCGAGGTGCAGGGCGATCCAGACGAAGATGGTGGAACTCCTGCAGCATAGAAGGCTCCAAGACGTCCTCCACCGGGACCCAGCATCTCTCCTCCGGACCGTACCCCTCCCAGTCCACAAGGTACTGAAGGCCCCTCCCCCGACACCTCGAATCCAGTATGGAGTGAATGGAGTACGCTGGGGCCCCCTCGATGTCAAAAGGGGGTGGAGGAACCTCCGACACCTCAGACTCCTGGAGCGGCCCAGCCACCACTGGCCTGAGGAGAGGCACATGGAACGAGGGGTTAATATGGTAATCGGGGATCAGCTGTAACCGGTAACTAACCTCTTTCAGTCTCATCAGGACTTTAAATGGCCCCACAAACCGTGGCCCCAGCTTCCGGCAGGGCAGGTGGAGGGGCAGGTTTTGGGTCGAGAGCCAGACCCGGTCCCCCGATGCGAACACCGGAGCCTCACTGCAGCACAGCCCGCTGGAGGTGAACATGGGCGGTGCCCAGGTCTCCTCCGCACGCCTGAACCAGTCGTCCACCGCAGGAGCCTCGGTCTGACTGATGCCAAGGCACCAAAACTGGCTGGTACCCCAGTTCGCTCTGGAAAGGGGAGAGGTTAGTACAGGAGTGGCGCAGCGAGTTCTGAGCCATCTCTGCCCAGGGCACGAACGCCGCCCACTCCCCCGGTCGGTCCTGACAATACAACCACAGAAACATACCCACATCCTGGTGAAAACCCCAGACGTTCCATGAAGGCCCTCCAGACCCTCAAAGTGAACTGGGGACCCCAATCAGACACTATATCCTCAGGCACCCGCGTAGTGCCGGAAGTTGTGTGTAAACAAGTCTGTAGGGCCATAGGGAGACCGGGCAGAGGAAGGAGATGGCAGGAAATGGTCCAGTAAGATCAGTGAGAAAAATCAACTGACAGGTGCGACCAAGGCCGTTGTGGAAAGGGTAAGGGGTGTAGCTTACCTCTGGGCCTGTGCCTAGGAGCCTTAAACTGGGCACACACTGAGCAGGAGGAAACAAACCCTCACATCCTTAGCCAGGGTGGGCCACCAGTACTTCCCATTCAGACAGCGCACCATCCGACCGATGCCTGGATGACCAGAGGGTTACGTGTGGGTCCAATAGATCAGCCGGTCACGGACAGCAGCCGGAACGTACAGACGCCCTGCGGGACACTGGAGGGGAGCGGGCTCTGCATCTAGCGGGACACTGGAGGGGAGCGGGCTCTGCACGTAACGCCCGCTCAATTTCAGCGTCCAGCTCCCATACTACCGGTGCCACCTGGCAGGAGGCCGGGAGTATGGAGGTAGGATCCATGGGCCGCTCCTCCTCATTCTGGGAGCCTGGTCTGAAAGGAAGGGTGAAAACAAAACGGGTAACATCTTGCCTGACGGGGATTCAGTCTCCTCGCTGCCTGGATATACTCCAGGTTGCGGTGGTCAGTCCAGATGCAAAAAGGGTGTTGAGCCCCCTCAAGCCAATGTCTCCACGCCTTCAACGCCTTGACCACAGCCAACCGCTCCCGGTCCCCCACATCATAGTGTCGCTCCGCCGGGCTGAGCTTCTTCGAGAAGAAGGCACAGGGGCGGAGCTTCGGTGGTGTTCCCGAGTGCCTCTGACGTGTCCACCTCCACCATGAACACCAAAGAAGGATCCGGATGCGCCAGCATGGGAGCCGAGGTAAACAGAGCCCATAGGGGACCAAAAGACCTGTCTGCCTCAGCCGACCACTGCAAACGCACCAGGCCCCCCTTCAGCAATGGGCGCTGCTACCTGACCAAAACCCCAGATAAACCTCCGGTAGTAATTGGCAAACCCTAAATAAAATGCTGCACCTCCTTTACCGTGGTGGGAGTCGGCTAATTACGCACGGCTGAAATGTGGTCACTCCATCTCCACCCCTGAGGTGGAAATGCGGTGTCCTAAGAAGGAGATGGACTGGTGGAAGAACAGGCATTTCTCAGCCTTGACATACAGGTCATGCTCCAACAGTCGACCAAGCACCTTGCGCACCACCAAATGCTCGGCGCGTGCAGTGGAGTATATCAGAATGTCATCGATATACACCACTACACCCTGCCCATGCAGGTCCCTGAAAATCTTGTCCACAAAGGCTTGGAAGACTGACGGAGCATTCATCAAGCCGTACGGCATGACGAGGTACTCATAATGCCCTGAGGTGGTACTGAACGCTATCTGCCACTTGTCTCCCTCCCAGATACCCACTAGGTTGTAAGCGCTCCTGAGATCTAGTTTAGTGAAGAAGCGTGCCTTGTGCATTGACTCAATCACTGTGGCTATGAGAGGTAGCAGGTAACTGTACTTCACAGTGAACTGGTTTAGGGCTCGATAGTCAATACACGGGCGCAGACCACCCTCCTTCACAAAAAATAAACTCGAGGCAGGTGAAGTGGAGGAGCGAATGTACCCCTGACGCAGCAATTCGAAGACATATGTCTCCATAGCCGCCGTCTCCGCCTATGGAGGGGATACACGTGACTCCTGGGAAGTGCGGCGTCTACCTGGAGGTTTATCGCACAATCCCGACGACGGGGTGGTAATTGAGTCGCCTTCTTCTTAGAGAAGGAAAGAGCCAAATCAGAATAGTCGGGGGTATGCGCGCAGTGGAGAACTGGTCTGGACTTTCCACTGTAGTAGCACCAACGGAAACCAGTAAAAACACCTCCCCGAGCTAATCAAATGGCTACCCAGACTATTTGCAGCCCCCTACCCTAACGCGGCTGCTACTCTGTTATTATCTATGGAAAGCCACTTTAATAACCCTACATGCATGTACATATTTACCTCAATTACCTCAACACCGGTGACCCCGCACATTGACTCTGAACCGGTACCCCACTATTATTATTTACTGCTGCTCCTTAATTATTTGTTTTTCTTATCTCTTACTTTTCCCCGGTATTTTCTTAACTGCATTGTTGTTTAAGAGCTTGTATGTAAGCATTTCACTGTAAGGTGAAATTCAACTCATGTTGTATTCTGCGCATGTGACAAATAAAATTTGATTTGTATGCACTGTTTGTTCTTATTAAACTCACCGACTGCACCTGCTTCCTGAATCCCAGCGTCTATGTTACAGCTCCCCTAATTGGAGGAAACTAACAGACAACAACAACGCTTCTACGTACTATATACAGTTGAAATCGGAAGTGTACATACACTTGGGTTGGAGTCATTAAAACTATTTTTCAACCACTCCACAAATTTCTTGTTAACAAACTATAGTTTTGGCAAGTTGGTTAGGACATCTACTTTGTCCATGAAGCAAGTAATTTTTCCAGCAATTGTTTACAGACAGATTATTTCACTGTATCACAACTCCAGTGGGTCAGAAGTTTACATACTCCAAGTTGACTGTGCCTTTAAACAGCTTGGAAAATTCCAGAAAATTATGTCATGGCTTTAGAAGCGTCTGTTATGCTAATTGACATCGTTTGAGTCAATTGCAGGTGTAACTGTGGTTGTATTTCTAGGCATACTTTCCAACTCATTGCCTCTTTGCTTGACATCATAGGAAAATCAAAAGAAAATCAGCCAAGACCTCAAAAAAGAAATTGTAGACCTCCACAAGTCTGGTCCATCCTTGGGAGCAATTTCCAAACGCCTGAAGGTACCACGTTCATTTGTACAAACAATAGTACGCAAGTATAAACACCATGGGACCACGCAGCCATCATACCGCTCAGGAAGGAGACGCATGCTGTCTCCTAGAGATGAACGTACTTTGGTGGGAAAGTGCAAATCAATCCCAGAACAACAGCAAAGGACCTTGTGAAGATGCTGAAGGAAACGGGTACAAAAGTATCTATATCCCCAGTAAAACGAGTCCTATAATCGACATAACCTGAAAGGCTGCTCAGCAAGGAAGAAGCCACTGCTCCGAAACAGCCATAAAAAAGGACAAAGATTGTACTTTTTGGAGAAATGTCCTCTATTCTGATGAAACAAAATAGAACTGTTTGGCCATAATGACCATCGTTATGTTTGGAGGAAAAAGGGGGTGGCTTGCAAGCCGAAGAACACCATCCCAACCGTGAAGCACAGGGGTGGCAGCATTATGTTCTGGGGTGCTTTGCTGCAGGAGGGACTGGTGCACTTCACAAAATAGATGGCATCATGAGGAAAGAAAATTATGTGGATATATTGAAGCAACATCTCAAGACATCAGTCAGGAAGTTAAAGCGTCATCGCAAATGGGTCTTCCAAATGGACAATGACTCAAGCATACTTCAAAGTTGTGGCAAAATGTGTTAAGGACAACAAAGTCAAGGCATTGGAGTGGCCATCAAAGCCCTGACCTCAATCCTATAGAACATTTGTGGGCAGAACTGAGAAAGCCTGTGCGAGCAAGGAGGCCAACAAACCTGAGTCTGTTACATCAACACTGTCAGCAGGAATGGGCCAAAATTTACCCAACTTACTGTGCGAAGCTTGTGGAAGGCTACCCAAAACGTTTGACCCAAGTTAAGCAATTTAAAGGCAATGCTATCAAATACTATTTGAGTGTATGTAAACTTCTGACCCACTGGAAATGTGATGAAAGAAATAAAAGCTGAAATAAATCACTATTATTCTGACATTTCACATTCTTAAAATAAAGTGGTGATCTTAACTGACCTAATTTTTTACTAGCATTAAATGTCAGGAATTGTGAAAAACTGAGTTTAAATGTATTTGGCTAAGATGTATGTAAACTTCCGACTTCAACTGAACATTTTACGGACACAGTATTCTTACATTAGTTATGTTGTTTTTTTTTGTCCCTCAAGCCTCCCTCAGGTCTCTGAACACCATCCAGTTTTGATATCTATTTGCCATATATTTGTGATATTTTACAAAAGTACTGAACATTTCTATTCTCGTAGTTTCTGTAGATTATAAATGACAAATTTTTGCTAAGTGTATTATTAAATTATTGATCGGTAGACTATGACTTTTCAAATCACCCAGCAGTGCTATTTGCAGAGTTAGCTCCAGGAAAATGTTGCAATTCTTCAACCATTCCTGAACCTGCAACCAAAAACAAGCTACATATGAAGCTACTTATGGACAGTAACAAAACAAATGATCTATTGATTCTGTCTCTTCGCTGTAAAATCTGCAGAGCTGGGATGGTTGTATCCCCCATGTATATAACGTTCTAATCATTTTAATTGAAAAACTCTACATTTTGAATCCAGTGTCATTTTGTGTATAAGTTCATTAACCATGTGCCATGGAATCACTACAGTGCTGAAACGTGTTAGAGCTATTGTTAAAGACTTTTTGAGAACATGTATGTCGAGGCCTGGTGCCTTTAACATCCACAAAGACATATGACTCGTTAGCTAGCTGGATGTACAGTACTGTGATTGGTTGTCTTTGAGGCTAGGGAGATGAGGGTGGACATGCATTGAGACAAGCAGAAAGTGGCCTCTACTGTCTGATATAGTGTACACACCTTACACTTAAGCAGAGACATTTCCATTACTCCATTATTGTGAGCACAATGCTAAAGTTTAATATCAGTCATTACACAGACAAGAAAATCCCATTATTTTCATCCAAATTTGAGGCTATGAGATCTGGAACCATTGTGCTTTCTGGAGTCATGATTGAAATCGACTCAGTAGTTTGAATCGGAGTGTAAAAGGTTAGTTACTATTCACAAGTCAGTGTGTAAGTCAGCGGGCTAATCAGAGCACCAAATCAGAGCACCAAATCTGGAGGAACATCACCTTCTGAGTATTCTGGAAACTCCCAGTGTTATGACTGGATGGGAATTATAGATGGTTATGATTTTATGGAAGTCTGTAGGTTATTCAAGGTAAGTGTCTAAAGTACAAACTACAAAATCAATATCCCGAAGAAACAATGGATGTACACTAGCAGTGCCTCCTGTTAATGTTACAGACTGAAAAAATGGATATAACCTCATAATTACTCAGTGAGATGCACAGTCCCATTTCGTAAAAGAGCCTTGTAAAATGAACATACAGTATGTGCTAATTGGCCCACTTGCTGTAAACAGCAATGCTGTAACTTCTCTACCGCAGGATGTCATTAGCTAAATGGACCACAATAAGTCTTCACCTCCATGCCTCACTGTTGGAGAATAGAAAGACCTAAACTGGATCGATCAGTAAAGGCAGAATTAAGTTGTGAGCACTTAAGAGAATCAAGCTGAGGAGTCACTGAGTTGAAGGTGCCAATTAATTTGAATATAACAAACATGATTATTCTGGCTGGTTGGATACTTACTGCAGCTTAAGAGGCAAATTTCCTAACATAGGCCTATACCAGTACCCCATATACAAACTTATACATACGAACAGCAACTTAGACACACAATGACTACATCTAATCTGCCCAGACCCGCATGCTCACACCTCCATCCCTAGTGCCTGCATTATTGTTTGCCACTTGGCATAAATTGTTCCAAGTTATTGTTCTCGGTCGCGCATGCAATTTTTGAAGGCATTCAGTTGTACAACTGACTATCCCTATCCCTTTCCCTTTCAAAATGTAAATAACTCTTTAGATCTTTCCTTTGTGTCAATGATGGCTGGTTGATTGACTTCCAAGTTTTTAGTATACGTTTTTTCAAGATGAGTGATGAGAAGATCAAATCCAAATCAAATCAAATCAAATGTATTCATATAGCCCTTCGTACATCAGCTGATATCTCAAAGTGTTGTACAGAAACCCAGCCTAAAACCCCAAACAGCAAGCAATGCAGGTGTAGAAGCACGGTGGCTAGGAAAAACTCCCTAGAAAGGCCAAAACATAGGAAGAAACCTAGAGAGGAACCAGGCTATGTGGGGTGGCCATTCCTCTTCTGGCTGTGCCGGATGGAGATTATAACAGAACATGGCCAAGATGCTCAAATGTTCCTAAATGACCAGCATGGTCCAATAATAATAAGGCAGAACAGTTGAAACTGGAGCAGCAGCACGGCCAGGTGGACTGGGGACAGCAAGGAGTCATCATGTCAGGTAGTCCTGAGGCATGGTCCTAGGGCTCAGGTCCTCCGAGAGAGAGAAAGAAAGAGAGAAAGAGAGAATTAGAGAGAGCACACTTAAATTCACACTGGACACCGAATAGGACAGGAGAAGTACTCCAGATATAACAAACTGACCCTAGCCCCCCGACACAAACTACTGCAGCATAAATACTGGAGGCTGAGACAGGAGGGGTCAGGAGACACTGTGGCCCCATCCGAGAAGAGAATCGTCCAGCCTATTGGGTATCTCACCACCATATGCCATGTCTTGAACAGTGGAGGCTTCTCAGAGGAGGAAGGGGAGGACCATCCTCCTCAGTTAATTTCACAAATATTTAAATTGTAAAACATTTAAAAAATGATCCTTTAGATAAAACTATTCTAAATATAATCACATAGTGGGGCAAAAAAGTATTCAGTCAGCCACCAATTGTGCAAGTTCTCCCACTTAAAAAGATAAGGCCTGTAATTTATCATAGGTACACTTCAACTATGACAGACAAAATGAAAAAAAAAATTATCCAGAAAATCACATTGTAGGATTTTTTATGAATTTGCAAATTAGGGTGGAAAATAAGTATTTGGTCAATAACAAAAGTTTCTCAATACTTTGTTATATACCCTTTGTTGGCAATGACAGAGGTCAAACGTTTTCTGTAAGTTTTCACAACGTTTTCACACACTGTGCTGGTATTTTGGCCCATTCCTCCACGCAGATCTCCTCTAGAGCAGTGATGTTTTGGGGCTGTTGCTGGGCAACACAGACTTTCAACTCCCTCCAAAGATTTTCTATGGGGTTGAGATCTGGAGACTGGCTAGGACACTCCAGGACCTGGAAATGCTTCTTACGAAGCCCTTGCTGATGGAAGGAGGTTTTCACTCAAAATCTCACGATACATGGCCCCATTCCTTCTTTCCTTTACACGGATCAGTCGTCCTGGTGCCTTTGCAGAAAAACAGCCCCAAAGTATGATGTTTTCATTCCCATGCTTCACAGTAGGTATGGTGTTCTTTGGACGCGTGGCTGCTATGGGGCTGCCATGAAAGTGAACTGGGTTTAAGCGTGATCAGGAGTGTATTCATTCCACCGATTCTGTTGAAAAATTTTTTCTTAAACGGAAGCGAATTGAGCAAAACGGGGATAAACATACCTGAATGTGTCCAATAGAAACTCTCATTTGCAACTGTTGGACTAATGATTACACCCTATATCAACTAGCAAGAGTGTACAAGGCGGCATTGAATGTCACAGTGTCCATGTGTCATTGTCTGTCATGAAATTTGTCTCGACCTGTGTGCATCTACGTTGTAAACGTTCATTCATAGGCTAGGTTGTAGCAACCTCATGATGGTATAGGGACAATGCTAGTATCATGTAGTAGCCTAAACCTAGCGCTGTTACATTGAACTGGGTGAATGAAATGTGAATGAGAGAGTCATCCAATATGCTGTAATAGAAATAAGACCATGCTCGTGAATTTTTTTGTTGTCCTCCCTCATCTTAAATGGCACTGACTTCCACTGGTCTTGAAGTATGCAGACAGACGGATTAAATCAAATCAAATGTATTTATATAGCCCTTCGTACATCAGCTGATATCTCAAAGTGCTGTACAGAAACCCAGCTTAAAACCCCAAACAGCAAGCAATGCAGGTGTAGAAGCACGGTGGCCAGGAAAAACTCCCTAGAAAGGCCAAAGCCTGGTTTCTTCCTAGGTTATGTGGGGTGGCCAGTCCTCTTCTGGCTGTGCCGGGTGGAGATTATAACAGAACATGGCCAAGATGTTCAAATGTTAAAATTAAGTTGGTTGTTTGGAGACCAAGGTGATTTGTTATCAAATTTATTTAAATGAGAACCAGCAAAAGAATAACAAAGTGAAACCAAAACGAACGTACCGTTCCGTAGGCTACAAGAGCTGTACAAAAACAAGATCCCACAACATAGGTGGGAGAAAAGGTATGATTCCCAATCAGAGACAACGATAGACAGCTGCCTCTGATTGGGAACCACTCGGCCAAACAAAGAAATACAAAACATAGAATGCCCACCCCACATCACACCCTGACCTCACCAAATAGAGAAATAAAACAGCTCTAAGGTCAGGGCATGAAAGTACCCCCCCCATGGAGACTTCGTGCCATGGATCATCACTGGAGGCTTCGTGCCATGGATCATCACTGGAGGCTTCGTGCCATGGATCATCACTGGAGGCTTCGTGCCATTGATCATCACTGGAGGCTTCGTGCCATTGATTGTCACTGGAGGCTTCGTGCCATTGATTGTCACTGGAGGCTTCGTAAGTGGAGCCGGAACAGGTCTCACCGGACTGAGGAGATGCACTGGAAGCCTGGTGCATGGAGCTGCCACAGGGTTTACCAGGCTGGGGAGACATACAGGAGGCCTGGTACGTGGAACCGGAACAGGTCTCACCGGACTGGGGAGATGCACTGGAAGCCTGGTGCGTGGAGCAGGCACCGGATACACTGGGCCGTGGAGGAGCACTGGAGGTCTCAAGCATAGAGCTGGCACAACCCTCCCTGGCTGGATGGTTACTTTAGCCCGGCCAATGCTGGGAGCTAGAATATAGAGCACCGGGCTGTGACTGCGCACTGGAGTCATGGTGCGCATCATCGCACCACACGGTGCCCGACAGGTCACACGGAAAGCACGGGGAGCTGGCTCAGGTCTAAACCCTGACTCTGCCAATCTCCCCGTGTGTCCCCCAAAAAATGTTTTGGGAGCTGCCTCTCTGGCTTTTTGTGCTAGCCGTGACCCCTTGTATAGTTGCTCCCTCCGTCTGCTCCCATGGGAGGATGGGATCCTTTACCATTCAGAATGTCCGCCCACGTCCATTCCTCCTGACCACGCTGCTTGGTCTTTTTGTGGTGGGATCTTCTGTACCTTTCGTTGTTTGAAGGAGACCAAGGTGCAGCATAATTTGTGGTCATCAAATGTAAATTAGTAACAGCAACAAACTAACACCGTGAAACCAAAACGAGCTTACCGTTCCGTAGGCTACAAGAGATCCCACAACATAGGTGGGGAAAAAGGCTACCTAAGTATGATTCCCAATCAGAGACAACGATAGACAGCTGCCTCTGATTGGGAACCACACATTCGGGCCAAACACAAAGAAATACAAAACATAGAATGCCCACCCCACATCACACCCTGACCTCACCAAATAGAGAAATAAAACGTCTAAGGTCAGGGCGTGACAGAATGTCTGTGTACTATGGTAAATTGTGATTGTTTGGTCGTGCAGATCTCAGCTATACTGTGTCTTTTATTCGACACTGAGGTGAAGACAAATTTGTGATAATTGTGTAATCATGTCATCCTAGGCTTGGTGGATAGCCTGACCACATCTCTCACTGCAATCATCCTGGGTCGTCCAAGGGTTTCTAGCATACTCCGTGATCCCATGGTGCTATCTAAAAGGAGTCCTTTTAAAAATATCCTACTTTATTTGCTACAGTATTGATTTGTTTTCTATTTTACGTGGAATAATTGAAACCAGTTAGTTTAAATATCGTTGTGAATATTATTAGAGCAGCTATCTAAACCCAAGTGGTCTTCTATTGCAAAAATCACTGAAGCTGGAGACATACAGTTGAAGTCGGAAGTTTATAAACACTTAGGTTGGAGTCATTAAAACTCATTTTCAACCACTCCACAAATGTCTTGTTAAACCATAGTTTTAGCAAGTCGGTTAGGACATCTACTTTGTGCATGACGCAAGTAATTTTTCCAACAAATGTTTACAGACAGATTATTTCACCGTATCACAATTCCATTGGGTCAGAAGTTTACATACACTAAATTTACAATGCTTTTAAACAGCTTGGAAAATTCCAGAAAATTATGTCATGGCTTTAGAAGCTTGTTGGGCTAATTGACATCATTTGAGTCAATTGCAAGTGTAACTGTGGATGTATTTCAAGGCCTACCTTCAAACTCAGTGCCTCTTTGCTTGACAGCATGGGGAAATCAAAAGAAAGCCCCAAAAAATTGTAGACCTCCACGTCTGGTTCATCATTGGGAGCAATTTCCAAATGCCTGAAGGTACCACATTCACCTGTACAAACAATAGTACGCAAGTATAAACACCATGGGACCAGGCAGCCATAATACCGCTCAGGAAGGAGATGCGTTCTGTCTCCTAGATATGAACGAACTTTGGTGCAAAAAGTGCAAATCTATCCCAGAACAGCAAAGGACCTTGTGATGATGCTGGAGGAAACCGGTACAAAATTGTCTATATCCACAGCAAAACAAGTCCTATATCGACATAACCTGAAAGGCCGCTCAGCAAGGAAGAAGCCACTGCTCCAAAATTGCCATAAAAAAGCCAGACTACGGTTTGCAACTGCACATGGGGACAAATATCGTACTTTTTGGAGAAATGTCCTCTGGTCTGATGAACATAAAATAGAACTGTTTGGCCATAATGACCATCGTTATGTTTGGAGGGAAAAAGGGGAGGCTTGCAAGCCGAAGAACACCATCTCAACCCTGAAGAACGGGGGTGGCAGCATCATGTTCTGGGGCTGCTTTGCTGCAGGAGGGACTGATGCACTTCACAAAATAGATGGCATCATGAGGATGGAAAATTATGTGGATATATTGAAACAACATCTCAAGACAGTAGTCAGGAAGTTAAAGCTTGGTCGCAAATGGGTCTTTGAAATGAACAATGACCCCGAGCATACCTCCAAAGTTGTGGCAAAATGGCTTAAGGACAACAAAGTCAAGGTATTGGAGTGGACATCACAAAGCCCTGACCTCAATCCTATAGAAAATTTGTGGGCAGAGCTGAGAAAGCCTCTGCGAGCAAGGAGGCCAACAAACCTGAGTCTGTTACACAAGCTCTGTCAGGAGGAATGGGCCAAAATTCACCCAACTTACTGTGGGAAGCTTGTGGAAGGCTACCCGAAACGTTTGACCCAAGTTAAGCAATTTAAAGGCAATGCTACCAAATACTATTTCAGTGTATGTAAACTTCTGACCCACTGGGAATGTGATGAAAGAAATAAAAGCTGAAATAAATCACTCTACTATTATAACATTTCACATTCTTAAAATAAAGTGGTGATCCTAACTGACCTAAAACAAGGATTTCTTTCCTAGGATTAAATGTCAGGAATTGTGAAAAACGCAGTTTAAAAGTATTTGGCTAAGGTGTATGTAAACTTCTGACTTTAACTGTATACAGTGGGACAAAAACGTATTTAGTCAGCCACCAATTGTGCAAGTTCTCCCACTTAAAAAGATGAGAGAGGCCTGTAATTTTCATCATAGGTACACTTCAACTATGACAC
Organism: Oncorhynchus mykiss; assembly: GCF_057628025.1. NCBI lineage: Eukaryota > Metazoa > Chordata > Actinopteri > Salmoniformes > Salmonidae > Oncorhynchus > Oncorhynchus mykiss. The sequence goes on along the minus strand of NC_143027.1, from coordinate 73,414,436 downwards.
ACAAAATGAGGAAAAAAAATCCAGAAAATCATAAATTAACGAATTCATTTGCAAATTATGGTGGAAAATAAGTATTTGGTCACCTACAAACAAGCAAGATTTCTGGCTCTCACAGACCTGTAACTTCTTTAAGAGGCTCCTCTGTCCTCCACTCGTTACCTGTGGCACCTGTTTGAACTTGTTATCAGTATAAAAGACACCTGTCCACAACCTCAGTCACACTCCAAACTCCACTATGGGCAAGACCAAAGAGCTGTCAAAAGACACCAGAAACAAAATTGTAGACCTGCACCAGGCTGGGAAGACAATCTGCAATAGGTAAGCAGCTTGGTTTGAAGAAATCAACTGTGGGAGCAATTATTAGGAAATGGAAGACATACAAGACCACTGATAATCTCCCTCGATCTGGGGCTCCATGCAAGATCTCACCCCGTGGGGTCAAAATGATCACAAGAACGGTGAGAAAAAATCCCAGAACCACACGGGGGTACCTAGTGAATGACCTGCAGAGAGCTGGGACCAAAGTAACAAAGCCTACCATCACTAACACACCACGCCGCCAGGGACTCAAATCCTGCAGTGCCAGACGTGTCCCCCTGCTTTAGCCAGTACATGTCCAGGCCAGTCTGAAGTTTGCGAGAGAGCATTTTGATGATCCAGAAGAAGATTTGGAGAATGTAAGGATTGTAATTATTTCGCCTCTATGGCCTATTTACCTGTTTGTCAGTGTCTTTGTGGAGAATATACGTAGGCCTACTTGGGCAAAAGAGATGAATAATGACGTATATTCTTCCTTATAAAGCCAAAGTATGGACGCTATGAAAGTGACATGAATAGGAATATTACAACATGTTTTCAACATGGGGGCGGCAGGGTAGCCTTGTGGTTAGAGCGTTGGACTAGTAACCGGAAGGTTGCAAGTTCAAATCCCTGAGCTGACTAAGTACGAATCTGTCGTTTTGCCCCTGAACAGGCAGTTAACCCACTGTTCCTAGGCCGTCATTGAAAATAAGAATTTGTTCTTAACTGACTTGCCTAGTTAAATAAAATAAAATGTCCCTGTTTCACAGACACATAAAATCATTATTACTGCACCAGGCCCTTCAATGCTAATAGGGTGATAGCTTATAGTGTAGAATTGCAACGGTTCAGTGAATAAAATGGGATTGTGTTTTTGATACCATCTTCAACTGAACGCCACGGAGTCCATACAGAGTGGATATCAACACAAGCCCATGCAACTAAACTGAATGTAATCCCAGTTAAACTAAAGTCTCATTAGACCTGAACTCTGCATGGAGGACCTCGCCAAATCGCTACCTGTTCAAAATAACACATGTCCATTCCAAACTATAATTCAGATTGACTTAAAAAACGTTTTTGATTTATTGAAAATGGATTCATGTTGCGATTGTGGCATTGCATCAATTAAATATCGTTCTTAATGTGAAGTTCACACACAATCCTCTGATTTTTCATAGATGCCTATGGTTTGATTAAACCAGAGGACCAAAAATAGTGTATAAGAGATCATACAAAATATTTTGCTGTGGCTCTTATGTGGACGATGTTAAAAAACAGTTGTTGGTCTGATATGCTTTATAAGGAACATCCAGATGCTGCACTTGATTCATTTATTGATAAACATGCACCTGTTAAGAAACTGACAGTTAGAACTGTTAAGGCTCCATGGATTGAGGAATTGAAAAACTAAGGCTGAAAGAAAATGGGCAAATGGAGTGGCTAATAGGTCTGGCTGCACATCAGAAATAGGACTAAAAACAAACAAAATATAACTATTGTAAAATAGATTGTGTCTGTAAAATGTGTATAAGATGTATAAACTGAAGGTAGAAGCATAAGTGTTTATTAGTTTACTCCAATTGGGGGAAGGGTGGTAGTGTTTGCAGGGAATAATAAAGGTATATTCTTAAAAAAGGGATGTGTATGTATATACAGTATGTGTATATGTATGCATGCATGCGTGTATGTATATGGATATATATATTTACCCCAAAAATATGGGGGATTGGAAATGCGGACAATTACATTGATGGAAGCAACAATCTTTCCTCGATATTAAGCTGATCCACCACTTAAAAATATAAATAATTTAAAAAGGTCTGGCTGCACATCTGACTGGCTGACTTACTGCAAATTTGAGAAATTATGTAACTAAACTCAACAAAGAAGAAACTATATTATGAAGCCAAGATCAATTATATAAAGAATGATGTAAAAAACTTAATTAAATTATGGGCAGAAAGACAAATTCAAATCCATCTTTCATCGAATCAGACGGCTTATTCATCTCAAAACCATTTTATGTTGGCAATTATTTGAATGATTACTTCATTGGCAAAGTGGGCAAATTTAGGCAGGAAATTCCAACAACGAACAGTGAGTTATCGTAGTCATTTTTTAAAACAATTTTTAAAGTTAGTCTGGGAGAGGTGGAAAAATTATTTTTATTGATCAATAATGACAAACCTCCTGGCATTGACAACTTAGATCGGAAGTTACTGAGGATGGTAGCTGACTCTATAGCCACTCCTATTGGTCATATCTTTAATCTGAGCCTCGAGGAAAGTCTTTGTCCTCAGGCCTGGAGGGAAGCCTCAGTCCTTCCAATTCCCAAGAGTGGTAAAGTGGCCTTTACTGCAGACCTGTCAGCTTGCTGCCAGCTTCTAGTCAACTGTTTGAAAAAATTGTGTTTAACCAAATACAATGCTACTTCTCTGTAAACCAATTAACAACAGACTTCCAGCATGCTTATAGAAAAGGGCGCTCAACATGTACTGCACTGACACAAATGACTGATGAATATTACGGGAGCTATACTGTTAGATTTCAGTGCAGCCTTTGATATTATTGACCATAACCTGTTGTTGAGAACTTGTGTTATGGCTTTTCAATCTCTGCCATATTGTGGATTCAGAGCTATCTAATAGAACAGAGGGTTTTCTTTAATGGAATCTTCTCTATAATGTAAACATTGTAAAGTGTGGTGTACCGCAGGGCAGCTCTCTAGACCCTCTACTCTTTTCTATTTTTAACAATGACCTGCCACTGGCATTAAACAAAGCATGCACACTGCCATGCGAAAGTATTCGGCCCCCTTGAACTTTGTGACCTTTTGCCACATTTCAGGCTTCAAACATAAAGATATAAAACTGTATTTTTTTGTGAAGAATCAACAACAAGTGGGACACAATCATGAAGTGGAACGACATTTATTGGATATTTGAAACTTTTTTAACAAATCAAAAACTGAAAAATTGGGCGTGCAAAATTATTCAGCCCCCTTAAGTTAATACTTTGTAGCGCCACCTTTTGCTGCGATTACAGCTGTAAGTCGCTTGGGGTATGTCTCTATCAGTTTTGCACATCGAGAGACTGACATTTTTTCCCATTCCTCCTTGCAAAACAGCTCGAGCTCAGTGAGGTTGGATGGAGAGCATTTGTGAACAGCAGTTTTCAGTTCTTTCCACAGATTCTCGATTGGATTCACATCTGGACTTTGACTTGGCCATTCTAACACCTGGATATGTTTATTTTTGAACCATTCCATTGTAGATTTTGCTTTATGTTTTGGATCATTGTCTTGTTGGAAGACAAATCTCCGTCCCAGTCTCAGGTCTTTTGCAGACTCCATCAGGTTTTCTTCCAGAATGGTCCTGTATTTGGCTCCATCCATCTTCCCATCAATTTTAACCATCTTCCCTGTCCCTGCTGAAGAAAAGCAGGTCCAAACCATGATGCTGCCACCACCATGTTTGACAGTGGGGATGGTGTGTTCAGCTGTGTTGCTTTTACACCAAACATAACGTTTTACATTGTTGCCAAAAAGTTCAATTTTGGTTTCATCTGACCAGAGCACCTTCTTCCACAAGTTTGGTGTGTCTCCCAGGTGGCTTGTGGCAAACTTTAAACGACACTTTTTATGGATATCTTTAAGAAATGGCTTTCTTCTTGCCACTCTTCCATAAAGGCCAGATTTGTGCAATATACGACTGATTGTTGTCCTATGGACAGAGTCTCCCACCTCAGCTGTAGATCTCTGCAGTTCATCCAGAGTGATCATGGGCCTCTTGGCTGCATCTCTGATCAGTCTTCTCCTTGTATGAGCTGAAAGTTTAGAGGGACGGCCAGGTCTTGGTAGATTTGCAGTGGTCTGATACTCCGTCCATTTCAATATTATCGCTTGCACAGTGCTCCTTGGGATGTTTAAAGCTTGGGAAATCTTTTTGTATCCAAATCCGGCTTTAAACTTCTTCACAACAGTATCTCGGACCTGCCTGGTGTGTTCCTTGTTCTTCATGATGCTCTCTGCGCTTTTAACGGACCTCTGAGACTATCACAGTGCAGGTGCATTTATACGGAGACTTGATTACACACAGGTGGATTGTATTTATCATCATTAGTCATTTAGGTCAACATTGGATCATTCAGAGATCCTCACTGAACTTCTGGAGAGAGTTTGCTGCACTGAAAGTGAAGGGGCTGAATAATTTTGCACGCCCAATTTTTCAGTTTTTGATTTGTTAAAAAAGTTTGAAATATCCAATAAATGTCGTTCCACTTCATGATTGTGTCCCACTTGTTGTTGATTCGTCACAAAAAAATACAGTTTTATATCTTTATGTTTGAAGCCTGAAATGTGGCAAAAGGTTGCAAAGTTCAAGGGGGCCGAATACTTTCGCAAGGCACTGTATGTCCATGTATGCTGATTATTCAACCATATACACATCCGTAACCACAGCTAATGAAGTCACTGAAACCCTTTAACAAAGAGCTGCAGTCTGTTTTGGAATGGGTGGCCAGTAATATACTGGTCCTGAACATCTCTAAAACTATGAGCATTGTATTTGGTACAAATCATTCCCTAAGTTCTAGTCCTCAGCTGAATCTGGTAATGAATGGTGTGGCTGTTGAACAAGTTGAGGAGACTAAATTACGTGGTGTTACCTTCGATTGTAAACTGTCATGGTCAAAACACATAGATTCAATGGTTGTAAAGATGGGGAGAGGTCTGACTAATACAGAGATACTATACTTTTTTGACACCACACTCCGCAAAGCAAGTCCTGCAGACTCTAGTTTTATCTTATCTTGATTATCGTCCAGTCATGTGATCAAGTGCTGCAAAGAAAGACCTAGTTAAACTGCAGCTGGTCTAGAACAGTGGCACGTCTTGTTATTCATTGTAATCAGAGGGCTAATATTAAAACTATGCATGCTAGGCTCTCTTGGCTAAAAGTTGAGGAAAGACTGACTGTCACTTCTTGTTTTTATAAGAAACAATGTGTTGGAAATTCCATGATGTTTGCATAATCATCTTAAACACAGCACTAACACACACACACACACACCACCTGGGGTTTTTTCACAGTTGTAACGGATGTCTTCGGGAGAAAGAGAGGAGGACCAAAGCGCAGCGTGGTAAGTGTTCATGATGTAATATTTAATGAAACGAACTGAACACTGAAATACAAAAACAATAAAGTGAACGAACGAACTAACAAACGAACGAACGAACGAAAACCAAAACAGTACCGTGTGGACCAAACACTCAGACGGAAAACAAACACCCACAAACCAAAAGTGAAACCCAGGCTACCTAAGTATGATTCTCAATCAGAGACAACTAACGACACCTGCCTCTGATTGAGAACCATACTAGGCCGAACACAAAAACCAACATAGAAAAACAAACATAGACTGCCCACCCCAACTAACGCCCTGACCATACTAAAACAAAGAATAAAATAACAGAACTATGGTCAGAATGTGACAACAGTCCCCAGGTCCAGAACAAATTCAAGGAAATGTGCAATATTATACAGAGCCATGAGTGCATGAAAAATTCCTTCCATCTTATATAGCACAAGTGGAACAGCAAACCTGGTTTAAAAAAACAAATAAAGCAACATCTCACGACACAACACATCTCTCCTATGTGGCCTACTTGTTATTGCGTGTGTACTTTGTAACTGATAGATGCACACACACTACACTACATGTAAATTGTAAAGTCTTTTGTCTGTAATGTCTTTTTCGGTATATGTCAGACCCCAGTAAGACTAGCTGTCAACATTGATGGCTAATGGGGATCCTAATTTATCAAATCAAAAACCACAACCAAAAAGGGCATCCCCAATATGACTTATACTGTACACAATCAATTGACAGGTACTTTTTACCAAGACACCTCCATGGTATGTATTTATCATTTATTGTAGTGATTGTAAGAGGTTTTTATTTATAATGTAGCTATACTTAAACAGAGTCTGTAGACCTACAGTCATGACATGTCTCAGTGAGTTCCTCTCTCCCTTTGCTTTACCAATTGGCTGATCTGAGAACTCCTGAACCATTAAATTGCGATGACTCATAGTTTGTCCATCTTCCTTCAACAATTCATATTCTGATTACCAATAAGCCATGAAATAGGGGAGAATAGACTGTCCATGTACCTTGATCAAATGCACTCTGAGTAGGAGGAACTAGTGTTGCATGAGGGACATGACCTTAACAAGACTTTATTCCTCAAATGGCTTTTTAAAAATCTTTGCTAGTTGGATTGGATATTCTCATTCTGAATTCAAGCATTAATGGTCCATATCAACCATAAAACATGTATTTTACAAACCAATTAAATAATGCTTAAATTCATTACTAACTGGGGTCGTCCCCATAGCCTCAGGCATTCATGTGTAATAATTGGAATGGCATGCTCTAAAATGCTCATCTCATTTGCGTTGGCTTTACTTTGTGGTAATAATTGTTATCGAAATGCCACAGGGTGCTAGGAGAAAATTACTGGTTAAATGATCATAAAAAATCCCATCAGAATCATTTACATCCAATGCATACTTACAGTCAATTTATGCAGGAGCTGGTTTCAGAGGGTTAAGAATTGATCATGTTAGAACACAGTCAGTCTTTATTCTGATTCATGTTCTATAGCATTTAACACACAAACCTTTAGGTTCTGAATATAGATATACATGTACCAAAGTATGACAGGCTATGTCACCCCATGGGAAAGAAAAACACACAAAAAACAAATGTTTCCTGAGCAGGCCAGGATTCATCTATAATACGTGTGTGACACATGAAGCAGCCAGGAAATGTTTAGAAGAGGAGAAACAGAAGAGAATACTCCCATATTCACTTACTATCATGTCTCCACTTACTGGAGATGTGGTGTCTCCTTCAACAGTTTCTGACAAATAATTTCCGTTCATCCAGGTTCTCTGTTTGGAGAAAAAAATATACAAAAGAGCCTTTGCGAGTAAATAGCAAGGGCGGTTTCTTTATTGAATTATCATTTTCAGCAACACTGATGTTGATCATTTACTAGAACTAATGATATAAAGACAGACGTTGTTTTCCTTCAAGTAATATGGAAAATGTCAGTGGACTGGGAGCAATGTTCTGTCAACCCCGCCCAAATGCCCAACATATCACATCATGGCCTTTCAATGACCAGATAATACAATTGCAAAGAATGTGAATGTTACAGGTATATTTTTCAAGCTATGAGGTGAATATGCTAATTACATTTTAATTGACGGGCCTCCTATTACTTATTACTCCTATTACTTATTACTTATTCAGTAGTTAATTAAATTAATTACATCTGAATAACACACATCTGTTTTTTATGTGAATAAACTAAAGTGTTGGGGTGGCAGGGTAGCCTAGTGGTTAGAGTGTTGGACTAGTAAGTTCAAACCCCTGAGCTGACAAGATCGTTCTGCCCCTGAACAGGCAGTTAACCCACTGTTCTGAGGCCGTCATTGAAAATAAGAATTTGTTCTTAACTGACTTGCCTAGTTAAATAGACTCTCTTTTTTTTCTTTTTTTCTACTGTGTTATTGACTTGTTTATTGTTTACTCCATGTGTAACTCTGTGTTGTCTGTTCACACTGCTATGCTTTATCTTGGCCAGGTCGCAGTTGTAAATGAGAACTTGTTCTCAACTAGCCTACCTGGTTAAATAAAGGTGAAATAAAATGTAAAAAAAATATATATATTTTAACCCAGCCCATAATGGCTTGATCAAGGACTGCTCTTTCTAGAACCCAGTGTGTAGACGGTCCATCTCACCTTACCCTTCAATCTCTCACTCACCCAAGTAAAACTCTTATGCGGTTAAGGACAAAACACACCGGGCCGACTAATGGTTAAATGCAGCGAGTGATTGTCATTTTATGTTAGTTTTCAGACTATTCTACGTGTTTAATCGCAGCAGGTGATCTATTGTGCACGGCCAATGTTTGTTATGGTGTGTTGCCTCTCCTATTGTCTGTCTGTCTGTCTGTCCATATAGACGAATAGACCCTATAGCTACATGGAGATAAGAAGGTCCAGGTCAAGTGTTATGAACACCCAGATACCATTAGTAGAGCAGTGTTTCACCTGGCCAGTCCACACTCTTGATAAGTCTTCCTGTACTGTCTTTAAACCCACACACACCCATCCTCCGTCAGATACACAAGCAGCATCACAGTCGGCCGTGCACTGGGACTGGGAGAGACTGTTTGTGGGGTGGACAGTCCTATTTTTAAGCCGATTAGAGGTAAAACGCGTTATTCCACATTTGACACCTAACATGGCTCATTTGGAGAGACGCTATCGGAGGCGGTGCAGCCAGCGGGTTTCTCCACGCATCGCGCCGACAGAAACAAACATCTTTCTGGTAAGAAGAGGGGCGGGGGCGTATGCCTTATGGCTAACGAGACATGGTGTGATGAAAGAAACATACAGGAACTCAAATCCTTCTGTTCACCTGATTTAGAATTCCTCACAATCAAATGTAGACCGCATTATCTACCAAGAGAATTCTCTTCGATTATAATCACAGCCGGATATATCCCCCCCCAAGCAGACACATCGATGGCTCTGAACGAACTTTATTTGACTCTTTGCAAACTGGAATCCATTTATCTGGAGGCTGCATTCATTGTAGCTGGGGATTTTAACAAAGCTCCCTAAATTTTATCAGCATATCGATTGCGCAACCAGGGGTGGAAAAACCTTGGATCATTGTTACTCTAACTTCCGCGACGCATATAAGGCCCTGCTCCGCCCTCCTTTCGGAAAAGCTGACCACGACTCCATTTTGTTGATCCCTGCCTACAGACAGAAACTAAAGCAAGAGGCTCCCACACTGAGGTCTGTCCAACGCTGGTCCGACCAAGCTGACTCCCCACTCCAAGACTGCTTCCATCACGTGGACTGGGACATGTTTCGTATTGCGTCAGATAACAATATTGACGAATACGCTGATTCGGTGTGCGAGTTCATTAGAACGTGCGTTGAAGATGTCGTTCCCATAGCAACGATTGAAACATTCCCTAACCAGAAACCGTGGATTGATGGCAGCATTCACGTGAAACTGAAAGCGCGAACCACTGCTTTTAATCAGGGCAAGGTGACTGGTAACATGACCGAATACAAACAGTGCAGCTATTCCCTCTGCAAGGCTATCAAACAAGCTAAGCGTCAGTACAGAGACAAAGTAGAATCTCAATTCAACGGCTCAGACACAAGAGGCATGTGGCAGGGTCTACAGTCAATCACGGACTACAAGAAGAAATCCAGCCCAGTCACGGACCAGGATGTCCTGCTCCCAGGCAGACTAAATAACTTTTTTGCCCGCTTTGAGGACAATACAGTGCCACTGACACGGCCTGCAACGAAAACATGCAGTCTCTCCTTCACTGCAGCCGAGGTGAGTAAGACATTTAAACGTGTTAACCCTCGCAAGGCTGCAGGCCCAGACGGCATCCCCAGCCACGCCCTCAGAGCATGCGCAGACCAGCTGGCCGGTGTGTTTACGGACATATTCAATCAATCCCTATACCAGTCTGCTTTTCCCACATGCTTCAAGAGGGCCACCATTGTCCCTGTTCCCAAGAAAGCTAAGGTAACTGAGCTAAACCACTACCGCCCCGTAGCACTCACTTCCGTCATCATGAAGTGCTTTGAGAGACTAGTCAAGGACCATATCACCTCCACCCTACCCGACACCCTAGACCCACTCCAATTTGCTTACCGCCCAAATAGGTCCACAGACGATGCAATCTCAACCACACTGCACACTGCCCTAACCCATCTGGACAAGAGGAATACCTATGTGAGAATGCTGTTCATCGACTACAGCTCGGCATTCAACACCATAGTACCCTCCAAGCTCGTCATCAAGCTCGAGACCCTGGGTCTCGACCCCGCCCTGTGCAACTGGGTACTGGACTTCCTGACGGGCCGCCCCCAGGTGGTGAGGGTAGGCAACAACATCTCCACCCCGCTGATCCTCAACACTGGGGCCCCACAAGGGTGCGTTCTGAGCCCTCTCCTGTATTCCCTGTTCACCCACGACTGCGTGGCCACGCACGCCTCCAACTCAATCATCAAGTTTGCGGACGACACAACAGTGGTAGGCTTGATTACCATCAACGACGAGACGGCCTACAGGGAGGAGGTGAGGGCCCTCGGAGTGTGGTGTCAGGAAAATAACCTCACACTCAACGTCAACAAAACTAAAGAGATGATTGTGGACTTCAGGAAACAGCAGAGGGAACACCCCCCTATCCACATCGATGGAACAGTAGTGGAGAGGGTAGCAAGTTTTAAGTTCCTCGGCATACACATCACAGACAAACTGAATTGGTCCACTCACACAGACAGCATTGTGAAGAAGGCGCAGCAGCGCCTCTTCAACCTCAGGAGGCTGAAGAAATTCGGTTTGTCACCAAAAGCACTCACAAACTTCTACAGATGCACAATCGAGAGCATCCTGGCGGGCTGTGTCACCGCCTGGTACGGCAACTGCTCCGCCCACAACCGTAAGGCTCTCCAGAGGGTAGTGAGGTCTGCACAACGCATCACTGGGGGCAAACTACCTGCCCTCCAGGACACCTACACCACCCGATGTTACAGGAAGGCCATAAAGATCATCAAGGACATCAACCACCCGAGCCACTGCCTGTTCACCCCGCTATCATCCAGAAGGCGAGGTCAGTACAGGTGCATCAAAGCTGGGACCGAGAGACTGAAAAACAGCTTCTATCTCAAGGCCATCAGACTGTTAAACAGCCACCACTAACATTGAGTGGCTGCTGCCAACACACTGACACTGACACTGACTCAACTCCAGCCACTTTAATAATGGGAATTGATGGGAAATGATGTAAATATATCACTAGCCACTTTAAACAATGCTACCTTATATAATGTTACTTACCCTACATTATTCATCTCATATGCATACGTATATACTGTACTCTATCATCGACTGCATCCTTATGTAATACATGTATCACTAGCCACTTTAACTATGCCACTTTGTTTACATACTCACCTCATGTATATACTGTACTCGATACCATCTACTGTATCCTGCCTATGCTGCTCTGTACCATCACTCATTCATATATCCTTATGTACATATTCTTTATCCCCTTACACTGTGTATAAGACAGTAGTTTTGGAATTGTTAGTTAGATTACTTGTTGGTTATTACTACATTGTCGGAACTAGAAGCACAAGCATTTCGCTACACTCGCATTAACATCTGCTAACCATGTGTATGTGACAAATAAAATTTCATTTGATTTGATTTGACATAGAAAAGTGTGTCCATTTCCTGCTCTAAGACTTTATGTAGACCAGACATATGATTTCCACATTGAAATCAGCTGTCTGTGTGTTTTGCCACTCAGGCCAGAGGTTGGGCTCTCTGAAACAACTGTCCCTGTGGATTGTGGAGGCTATTTGTTTGAGGGGTGCATGGAAGGGTTGTGACCATGTCCCTATGGAGGACATCTGGGCCGAAGTCAGCTGGTGATCGCTATACACTTCAGTTCAGGTTTCTAATGAGGATGTTAAAGGTTCTTCTCTGACACAAAGTATTGGGAATGAATGTAGTTGGTGGGTCTTTTACGCTTGCTGCAGGATGCACCACCAGTGTGCTGCTTTGCCTGTATGGCCCTTTATACTTGACTTCCTCAATGAGCTGACCCAATGAGCTGACCCAATGAGCTGACCCAATGAGCTGTGGATGAACACATGTAGTCATACATGCAGTTATATGCTAAGTCAACAGCCCCCGTTGGGCTGGCGTGTCACATTTAATCACATTCAATCCGACCATGTAACACACAACATGCCCATAGCATAGTCATATGTTTCCTTCCCCTTCCACTGTTTTCAACTCTGTTGTTAATGTTGAAAAGAAGAGGGTGACGAGCTCTCTGTAGGTTGACATTTTATTGATCAACTCTTATACTAAGTGAAGGGCACTCATGGTGAGTGGCAAGGCCTATAGCCTACATTAGACTTACTGTTTGATATTTCCCTAGGCCTATCAATTACACAGCAAACTATCAACAATAATTAGGCTATATTTAGAGTTGGAGAACTAACCACTTCCTCAGGTGAGGAAATAGTCCCACATTAATTATCTTATCTGATATTAGTGTCCAAAAAGGTATAGGCAAATTCATCTCTATATTGAAAAAAATGATCTGAACATTCTGGAACCCTGTTTTGAATTGTAGGCCTATTGTCAAACCCAATGTTTATGACAGTCACTGGTTAAGGTGGCGCCTCAAAGTCCTATATCTTGAATCATACATTTCTGCTTGGACATGTTCATTTGTTTAAACAATGTATTTCTTAAATCATAATTTTAGTAGTCTATTACACTTAAGCACTAAATGGGTTTAGATAAAATCATTAGACTACAATTTTTTTATATTGCCTGACCCCGCAAAAAAATCTTGACGTGACCAAATCGTAAACTTGTGCCACCAATTAAAAACTTAAGGAAAACATTAGTATGGAGCACCGTGATGCTCTCACACACATAATATAAAACATGTGAATTATGAGATCTGAATGCTTTCACACTAACGATGTCTGTAAATGGTAATGTTACTACATGTAAATGAAATAATTAATGGCATGTTTTTTAAACGTTTTAAAATATGGGTGTTAGAAGTGAAAGTAATCCAAAAGTAATCAGATAACGTTACTCATTGTGAGTAATCCAAAGGATTACGTTACTTTGACTTTATTTTTCATGTAACTATGATCAGTAATGGATTACATTTTGAACTATTTTACTGCGGAGAGTTAAACACTTAGACAGGAGCTTGTGATTATTTGATTTAGCATCATTTTATTTAAAGAAATTAACACATATTGAATTAGTTTGACGGTTCATAATAAGTTCAAGCCTAATTGTATAACAGTTTAAATAAGACTCCATTTGTGAGATTGGTTCTGATGACACTATAACGATTAGGGAAAAATGTCATAAATTGGTACTGCTCAGTAGCACTGTACATAATTGTGGAGTGGACGGCAATAATTAATATTTTCAGTTTCCAGCACTGTTTCTTGGGAAAACTACTTCTCGTCTGTTTTGGAAGTTTGAGTGTTTTGGAATTCAAATGCATATCAACTTCACTGAGTTCATGAGCAGAAGATATACTGCCCTGTTTTGGCTAACAGACAACAATTCTATCAGGTCTTTCAGGCGAGCTGTGGGCATATCTGTTAAAAAAGCCAGTCATTACTCCCAAAGGAACAGGGACAGTACGGAGGACAAAAACAACATCTGACCTGCCACCAAGCGACACATGAGAAGAGACACACTAGGTACCTAGTATGATATACACCACTGGTGTGCATGGCCAAAGAGCTGTTTTCTTGGCATCCAACAAATGTAAACACCTGGAGTTTACGAAACAGCATTGGCACTTGGATTGAAACCGGTGCTTTAGTCAGATGACATGAAAATAGAACTCTTTGGCCACGCTCACCAATGGTGGGTTTGGCGTCGAAATGAGAATGCATGCATGAGCAGAAAAGAACTCCATACCTACTGTAAAATATGGTGGTGGATTGTTGATGTTATGGGGCTATTTTGCTTCCACTGGCCCTGGGGCCTTTGCTAAGGTCAGTGGCATCATGAACTTTACCCAGTACCAGGACATTTTAGCCAAAAACCTGGTTGCCTCAGCCAGGAGGCTGAACCTTGACCGCAAGTGGATCTTCCAGCAAGACAGTAACCCCAAGCACACATCAACATCTACAAATAATTGGGCACAATATCAACATTTTGCAATGTCCATCTCAGTTGAAACCCATTAAAAACCTGTGGTTTGAATTGAAGAGGGCAGTCCATAAGTGCAGACGGAGGATATCAAGGATCTGGATGGATTCTGTATGGAGGAATGGTCTAAGATCCCTCCCAATGTGTTCAACTCATAAAACATTTTAGAAAAAGGCTCAGTGCCATTATCCTTGCAAGGTGAAGATATTGAAAATAGGGGTGTCAACCCCCTACCTTTTTGAGAGAAAAAAAGTATTACTTTTTCAACAAAATCTCTTTCTTTGAGCAATAGTATTAGTACAAAATAAAACTTCTTTTTTTTGCATACAATACAGCTCAGTATTTGTATTATTTATCTTAGAAAGTATTTTTTTCTGATCTTTATCAAGGATGTCAATAATTTCAGACCCCACTGTGTATAGCATGACGTAGGGTTGATTTCCTCACAAATCTATAGATTCTACCAATAAAGTTTTGGGTGCACACTGTCTACACACCACTAGTTCGGCTCGCTCTGCTGAACATATAAAATCAGAAGCATCACTCAGTCAGGATAATGAAAAGAGACTATTCCCATACATTATTCATCCACCCTTATACTGAGATAAAAATAACATCACTCCACAGAAAATAGTGCCCTCCACCACTGCCAGAAGAGGTATTTCCTCTCTTATCTATCAATTGAATTAATGCATAAAGGCTTGTGAAACATAATGTAAGATCCTCCATTTTGTGTCTCATTAACTACATGTTTAACTAGGGCTAATCAAGTTTTTCCATCACTTATAATATACAGATATCATCACATAGCAAACTACTGTACTATTGATTCAAATCAGAAGAATATGAGTCTCACACATCAGTGAACTCTTAGTGCAGGACAGGGGGGCTGGCGATGTTGTTTTACCAGGGCAGCTTCAGGTTGGGCAGGAAGCTAGGCCCCGAGACCCACTACCTGTGAGACAGAATGTGGAGGGCTCTCCAGTGAGCGGAGAAGAATTAGTGGGGAAAATACTGGGTTGGTGAGGAAGACCATTAGACAGGGCAACCATTCCCTCTCCTCTCTAGAAAACCCAATACCAATGTGTCCATGCTTTGTCAGCTGTATAATGGGTCTTATTATGATAATAGCAGCAGTTTCCTCCTCATGTTAGGAGTAATTCTGCTGTGACGAGAGCAAGTCCCTTTGTGGAAGGGTGCCACTTGCATAGACACATTCAAGCATGTTTGGTTTAGCAATTCCATGGCACTTCAGTGATGATTTGTTTTTGTATTTTACATGCCGCTACAAATCAGGTGCTAAAAATGGAAACAGTAGTTCAAGGTTGTTGAAGTAAAACAAACCATGTCTTGTTAATACCTATGCCACAATATAGAGCCATTTGTTTTGTTCTCCATGTCAACGTATTGATCATCATGATGAAGATTGTTTAGAAATGTGTTTGATTCCTCTAATTGTCAACACAAACAACCCCTGTCTTAGTTGATTGGTCAGAGTTACTCACAGGGACCCAGAGCTGGTGAATGAGAGTAGCTGTGTGTGAAAGCAGCACCAGTGATAATGAAGGAGGAGGTGGTGGATGTTACAGCTTGTTCCCAGACCCAGAGGAGCTGTCCAAGGAGCTTCTTGCCTATCTCTGTGTCTGTCTGGGGAGCAGCATCTGTCACAACACCCTCATCAACAGACTACATGACAACTGGATGTCTAGGGACCGAGTTTGTACAATATTCAATTAGTTTCAATACATCCTTAGTTCAGGCTAGTTATTCGACCACGAGTTGTTCAACTGACTATCAAGGGTCATAGCGAATTGATTGGACTGCTGGAGGCTGAGAAGTTGAACAGAGAGTAGTCTGGGGGGAAGTTTAGAGTCTTCTTCTGTGGGCGGGTGGGATATGACCCACACATTGCTGTGCGTCACAACTGATGGTGCAGACAGCTGACGTTATCAAAGGCCTCCCAGAACATGACTTGAGACTGACCCACCATGTCACCGATGATGCGCCCAGTACACAGTCCAACACGGACTGGACCCTTGGAATTATCTTCCTCCCCTCCCTCTAAAGTTATTACCTGATGATATTACCTGATTATATTACCTGATTATATTACCTGATTATATTACCTGATGATATTACCTGATGATATTACCTGATTATATTACCTGATGATATTACCTGATTATATTACCTGACGATATTACCTGATTATATTACCTGATTATATTACCTGATGATATTACCTGATGATATTACCTGATGATATTACCTGATTATATTACCTGATGATATTACCTGATTATATTACCTGACGATATTACCTGATTATATTACCTGATTATATTACCTGATTATATTACCTGATGATATTACCTGATTATATTACCTGACGATATTACCTGATTATATTACCTGATTATATTACCTGATTATATTACCTGATGATATTACCTGATGATATTACCTGATGATATTACCTGATGATATTACCTGATTATATTACCAGATTATATTACCTGATTATATTACCTGATGATATTACCTGATTATATTACCTGATTATATTACCTGATGATATTACCATTTAACACATATACACAGAATAGGTTTTAACATGTTTATCAAATGAAAACTGTGTGAGAAATTATTTTCTTCCAGAAGCTTTGTTTCACTTTTGTTAAACTGCATTCCTAGGATGTGTATTTCTACTCTGACACCCACATGCTTGTCCTCTCTGTTCATTGAGCCTCATTTTTAGAAACCACACTGAAAAGCCCACAGTTTCCCACCTCTCATCTCTTTCAAACGCTATGCTGCATTGCCACCATGTGGCTTAAACCGGGTAGTGTTAAAGTCATGCCCTTTGTCACACACTATGTGAATCTCTCTTGATTAATTGCACGTCACAGCAGCACATTGTGATAGAAGACAGGGTGTCACCAATATGAGATAAGACATAACCCTTTATAAGACAGCTCCTCATACAAGTTGTGGGATGAGGTTTAGTATGGAGGTGGTGGATCATCAATCACTATGACACATTGTCCTGCTCTCCCTGGCTGCCCATCCTCTGACGTACACAATTACAATCAATAAGACCGAAAATAAGAGGAGGGCACTCTGCCAGGCTTGAGCCTTCTTGAGTAAGTTATTATAAAAGCGCTGAGGTCAGTGGTTTCCCTGCACTATAAAAGAGCTTCAATTACATTAAACTGCTTGCTGAAGCTAAATGTATCATGAGGCGATTAAAGACATTGGGCCTGAGCCAAAATGGTGGCAGGAAAGCAAATTCAGTTTGACCAAGTCTGTGGTAGGTGAGAAAGGGCTACTATATGCATATAAGCTATAAGCAGAGGCCTCTCTATAGACATTATCTGAAAATGTAGACCTGCAACACACAGTGGCATACATGCGTACTGTGCAGTGCACACATACAGTATTACACAACTGTTTTGATCTCGCTAAAATATTCTACTTAGAATGTATTGAATAAATGAGTAGGGTTAATTAAAACAAACTATGCTACTCAGAAAGTTAACATCTTTCTGGTCATCCATTGACCAAAAGTAAGACCTTCAAATACTACCATATGAACATAGCCTTCACACTTTTTAAGACTCAAAACACACCAGTCTCTCTGCTCTGTCCGCCTCCATTCCACCTACAAGAGGAAGCTATTCAATAATACAACGCATTCATATTATATTCATAATGCACCATGATGAACACTGGAGTCTGCTGGGTTTCATTTCATGGCCTAATTTGCCTTCCTGCATGTCAGTGCTGAATGAAACTTTTGTATTTGATCTGGATATCCTCCAATTGGAGTTTCCAAAGACTTTCAAGATTTTTAAGATGAACTCTGAAATTGCTGCGCATGGCATTGAACTTAAAATAATCATAACCCATTGGATTTAATTGTGCCCCGATAAAATGAGGATTTCTATATCAAAAGAGGGGAGTGAGATGAAGAGCAAATACATTTGTCTTGAAATTGTGCATTAATGACCGGTTTGGTACTGTGAGGGCCAAGGGCATTTTCTCATAATCTATTATCAGATATACTCAATTCCAAATTACCCTTATCCGTAGTGAATGTACACACCATTACTTAGCCACATTTCCCTGTCTAAAATGTAATACCAGATCCAGCTATTCCACAAGGAGAGAGTGAGAGGATGGCCACATTCAATTTAAATACATTAGAAATAAGAGGAAGTTCAGAGATAGTGATAACCCTCGGAGCCCAAACATGTGATACCCATCAAACCCCGCAGGGTGGCAGCAAAGAGCCATGCACCTCCAGAATTTCACCCTACGTAAGACCACAAATCAAGTCAGTGTTGTTGGGGAACTATTTGTTCATTTTTCCTTTTGCTACCTTGCCAGATTTATGACGTACATTTTTTATACAAAGTTAATCTTCTTAGGATAAATTTAAAAAACTTCCAGTAGGAGGGTTACAGAGGTAAGAACCCTAAGATGCTTTGGAATCAGAGAAAATCTCTAAAGTGTTGTGACTGTGTGTATTTTTCTGTTTTACAGGCGAGGATGCGTTTGATTAGTGTGATTGGTATGTGTTGTCTTGCAGTAAGAAGACTTTTACACTGTTGGAATGACCAGGGAAGAGGACGTTTACACTGTTGGTATGACCAGGGAAGAGGATTTTTACACTGCTGGACTGACCAGGAAGAGGACTTTTACACTGTGTTGGACTGACCAGGGAAGAGGACTTTTGCTCCGTTGGAATGACCAGGGAAGATAACTTTTACACTGTTGGACTGACCAGGGAAGAGGACTTTTACACTGTTGGTATGACCAGGGAAGAGGCCTTCTACACTGTTGGACTAACCAGGGAATAGGACTTTTACATTGTTGGACTGACCAGGGAAGAGGACTTTAACTCCGTTGGAATGATCAGGGAAGAGGACTTTTACACTGTTGGACTGACCAGGGAAGAGGACTTTTACTCTGTTGGAATGACCAGGGAAGAGAACTTTTACACTGTTGGACTGACCAGGGAAGAGGACTTTTACACTGTGTTGGAATGACCAGGGAAGAGGACTTTTACACTGTTGGATTGACCAGGGAAGAGGACTTTTACTCCGTTGGAATGACCAGGGAAGAGAACTTTTACACTGTTGGACTGACCAGGGAAGAGGATTTTTACACTGTTGGACTGACCAGGGAAGATGACTTTTACACTGTGTTTGACTGACCAGGGAAGAGGACTTTTACTCCATTGGAATAACCAGAGAATAAAACTTTTACACTGTGTTTGACTGACCAGGGAAGAGGACTTTTACTCCATTGGAATAACCAGGGAATATAACTTTTACACTGTTGGACTGACCAGGGAAGATGACTTTTACACTGTTGCTATGACCAGGGAAGAGGCATTTTACACTGTTGGACTGACCAGGGAATAGGACTTTTACACTGTTGGACTGACCAGGGAAGAGGACTTTTACACCGTTGGAATGACCAGGGAAGAGGACTTTTACTCCGTTGGAATGACCAGGTAAGAGGACTTTTACACTGTTGGATTCACCAGGGAAGAGGACTTTTACACCACTGGAATGATCAGGGATGAGGAATTTTGAACCGTTGGAATGACCAGGGAACAGGACTTTTACTCCGTTGTAATGACCAGGGAAGAGGACTTTTACATTGTTGGAATGACCAGGGAAGTGGACTTTTACACTGTTGGAATGACCAGGGAAGAGGACATTTACACTGTTGGACTAACCAGGGAAGAGGACTTTTACACTGTTGGACTGACCAGGGAAGAGGACTTTCACACCGTTGGACTGACCAGGGAAGAGGACTTTTACACTGTTGGAATGACCAGAGAAGAGGACTTTTACACTGTTGGACTGGCCAGGGAAGGGGACTTTTACACTGTTGGAATGACCAGGGAAGAGGACTTTTACACTGTTGGTATGACCAGGGAAGAGGACTTTTACACTGTTGGACTGGCCAGGGATGAGGACTTTTACACTGTTGGAATGACCAAGGAAGAGGACTTTTACACTGTTGGTATGACCAGGGAAGAGGACTTTTACACTGTTGGACTGACCAGGGAAGAGGACTTTTACACTTCTGGACTGACCAGGGAAGAGGACTTTTACACCGTTGGAATGACCAGGGAAGATAACTTTTACACTGTTGGACTGATCAGGGAAGAGGACTTTTACACTGTTGGACTGACCAGGGAAGAGGACTTTTACACTGTTGGAATGACCAATGAAAAGGACTTTTACACTGTGTTGGACTGACCAGGGAAGTGGATCTTTACACTATGTTGGACTGAACAGGGAAGAGGACTTTTACACTGTGTTGGACTGACCAGGGAAGATGACATTTACACTGTTGGACTAACCAGGTAAGAGGACTTTTACACCGTTGGACTAACCAAGGAAGAGGACTTTTACACTGTTGGAATTACCAATGAAAAGGACTTTTACACTGTGTTGGACTGACCAGGGAAGTGGATCTTTACACTGTGTTGGACTGAACAGGGAAGAGGACTTTTACACTGTGTTGGACTGACCAGGGAAGAGGACTTTTACACCGTTGGAATGGCCAGGGAAGAGGACTTTTACACCGTTGTACTGACCAGGGTTGAGTACTTTTACACTGTGTTGGACTGACCAGGGAAGAGGAATTTTACACCGTTGGACTGACCAGGGAAGAGGACTTTTACACTGTTGGAATGACCAGGGAAGAGGACTTTTACACTGTTGGACTGGCCAGGGAAGAGGACTTTTACACCGTTGGAATGACCAGGGAAGAGGACTTTTACACTGTTGGTATGACCAGGGAAGAGGACTTTTACACTGTTGGACTGACCAGAGAAGAGGACTTGTACACCGTTGGAATGACCAGGGAAGAGGACTTTTACACTGTTGGACTGACCAGGGAAGAGGACTTTTACACTGTTGGACTGACCAGGGAAGAGGAATTTTACACCGTTGGACTGACCAGGGAAGAGGACTTTTACACCGTTGGAATGACCAGGGAAGAGGACTTTTACACTGTTGGACTGACCAGGGAAGAGGACCTTTACACTGTTGGAATGACCAGGGAAGAATACTTTTACACTGTTGGACTGACCAGGGAAGATAACTTTTACACTGTTGGAATGACCAGGGAAGAGGACTTTTACACTGTTGGACTGACCAGGGAAGAGGACTTTTACACTGTTGGACTGGCCAGGGAAGAGGACTTTTACACCGTTGGAATGACCAGGGAAGAGGACTTTTACACTGTTGGTATGACCAGGGAAGAGGACTTTTACACTGTTGGACTGACCAAGGAAGAGGACTTGTACACCGTTGGAATGACCAGGGAAGAGGACTTTTACACTGTTGGACTGACCAGGGAAGAGGACTTTTACACTGTTGGACTGACCAGGGAAGAGGACTTTTACACCGTTGGACTGACCAGGGAAGAGGACTTTTACACCGTTGGAATGACCAGGGAAGAGGACTTTTACACTGTTGGACTGACCAGGGAAGAGGACCTTTACACCGTTGGAATGACCAGGGAAGAGGACTTTTACACTGTTGGACTGACCAGGGAAGAGGACTTTTACACTGTTGGAATGACCAGGGAAGAGGACTTTTACACTGTTGGACTGACCAGGGAAGAGGACTTTTACACCGTTGGAATGACCAGGGAAGAGGACTTTTACACTGTTGGACTGACCAGGGAAGAGGACTTTTACATTGTTGGACTGACCAGGGAAGAGGACTTTTACACCGTTGGAATGACCAGGGAAGAAGACTTTTACACTGTGTTGGAATGACCAGGGAAAATAACTTTTATACTGTTGGAATGACCAGGGAAGATAACTTTTACACTGTTGGACTGACCAGGGAAGAGGACTTTTACACTGTTGGAATGGCCAGGGAAGAGGACTTTTACACTGTTGGACTGACCAGGGAAGAGGACTTTTACACCGTTGGACTGACCAGGGAAGAGGATCTTTACACTGTGTTGGACTGAACAGGGAAGAGGACTTTTACACTGTGTTGGACTAACCAGGGAAGAGGACTTTTACACCGTTGGAATGGCCAGGGACGAGGCCTTTTACACTGTTGGAATGACCAGGGAAGAGGACTTTTACACCGTTGGACTGACAAGGGAAGAGAACTTTTACACTGTTTTAATGACCAGGGAAGACGACTTTTACACTGTGTTGGACTGGCCAGGGAAGAGGACTTTTACAGTGTTGGAATAACCAGGGAAGAGGACTTTTACACTGTTGGACTGACCAGGGAAGAGGACTTTTACACTGTTGGACTGACCAGGGAAGAGGACCTTTACAAGGTTGGAATGACCAGGGAAGAGGACTTTTACACTGTTGGACTGACCAGGGAAGAGGACTTTTACACTGTTGGACTGACCAGGGAAGAGGACTTTTACACCGTTGGAATGACCAGGGAAGAGGACTTTTACTCCGTTGGAATGACCAGGTAAGAGGACTTTTACACTGTTGGATTGACCAGGGAAGAGGACTTTTACACCACTGGAATGATCAGGGATGAGGACTTTTGAACCGTTGGAATGACCAGGGAACAGGACTTTTACTCCGTTGTAATGACCAGGGAAGAGGACTTTTACATTGTTGGAATGACCAGGGAAGTGGACTTTTACACTGTTGGAATGACCAGGGAAGAGGACATTTACACTGTTGGACTAACCAGGGAAGAGGACTTTTACACCATTGGACTAACCAGGGAAGAGGACTTTTACGCTGTTGGAATGACCAGGGAAGAGGACTTTTACACTGTTGGACTGACCAGGGAAGAAGACTTTTACACTGTTGGAATGACCAATGAAAAGGACTTTTACACTGTGTTGGACTGACCAGGGAAGAGGATCTTTACACTGTGTTGGACTGAACAGGGAAGAGGACTTTTACACTGTGTTGGACTAACCAGGGAAGAGGACTTTTACACCGTTGGAATGGCCAGGGAAGAGGCCTTTTACACTGTTGGAATGACCAGGGAAGAGGACTTTTACACCGTTGGACTGACCAGGGAAGAGGACTTTTACACTGTTTTAATGACCAGGGAAGACGACTTTTACACTGTTGGACTGGCCAGGGAAGGGGACTTTTACAGTGTTGGAATGACCAGGGAAGAGGACTTTTACACTGTTGGACTGACCAGGGAAGAGGACTTTTACACTGTTGGACTGACCAGGGAAGAGGACTTTTACACCGTTGGACTGACCAGGGAAGAGGACTTTTACACTGTTGGAATGACCAGAGAAGAGGACTTTTACACTGTTGGACTGGCCAGGGAAGGGGACTTTTACACCGTTGGAATGACCAGGGAAGAGGACTTTTACACTGTTGGTATGACCAGGGAAGAGGACTTTTACACTGTTGGACTGGCCAGGGATGAGGACTTTTACACTGTTGGAATGACCAAGGAAGAGGACTTTTACACTGTTGGTATGACCAGGGAAGAGGACTTTTACACTGTTGGACTGACCAGGGAAGAGGACTTTTACACTTCTGGACTGACCAGGGAAGAGGACTTTTACACCGTTGGAATGACCAGGGAAGATAACTTTTACACTGTTGGACTGACCAGGGAAGAGGACTTTTACACTGTTGGACTGACCAGGGAAGAGGACTTTTACACTGTTGGAATGACCAATGAAAAGGACTTTTACACTGTGTTGGACTGACCAGGGAAGTGGATCTTTACACTGTTTTGGACTGAACAGGGAAGAGGACTTTTACACTGTGTTGGACTGACCAGGGAAGAGGACATTTACACTGTTGGACTAACCAGGTAAGAGGACTTTTACACCGTTGGACTAACCAAGGAAGAGGACTTTTACACTGTTGGAATTACCAATGAAAAGGACTTTTACACTGTGTTGGACTGACCAGGGAAGTGGATCTTTACACTGTGTTGGACTGAACAGGGAAGAGGACTTTTACACTGTGTTGGACTGACCAGGGAAGAGGACTTTTACACCGTTGGAATGGCCAGGGAAGAGGACTTTTACACCGTTGTACTGACCAGGGTTGAGTACTTTTACACTGTGTTGGACTGACCAGGGAAGAGGACTTTTACACCGTTGGACTGACCAGGGAAGAGGACTTTTACACTGTTGGAATGACCAGGGAAGAGGACTTTTACACTGTTGGACTGGCCAGGGAAGAGGACTTTTACACCGTTGGAATGACCAGGGAAGAGGACTTTTACACTGTTGGTATGACCAGGGAAGAGGACTTTTACACTGTTGGACTGACCAGGGAAGAGGACTTGTACACCTTTGGAATGACCAGGGAAGAGGACTTTTACACTGTTGGACTGACCAGGGAAGAGGACTTTTACACTGTTGGACTGACCAGGGAAGAGGACTTTTACACCGTTGGACTGACCAGGGAAGAGGACTTTTACACCGTTGGAATGACCAGGGAAGAGGACTTTTACACTGTTGGACTGACCAGGGAAGAGGACCTTTACACCGTTGGAATGACCAGGGAAGAGGACTTTTACACTGTTGGACTGACCAGGGAAGATAACTTTTACACTGTTGGAATGACCAGGGAAGAGGACTTTTACACTGTTGGACTGACCAGGGAAGAGGACTTTTACACCGTTGGAATGACCAGGGAAGAGGACTTTTACACTGTTGGACTGACCAGGGAAGAGGACTTTTACATTGTTGGACTGACCAGGGAAGAGGACTTTTACACCGTTGGAATGACCAGGGAAGAAGACTTTTACACTGTGTTGGAATGACCAGGGAAAATAACTTTTACCCTGTTGGAATGACCAGGGAAGATAACTTTTACACTGTTGGACTGACCAGGGAAGAGGACTTTTACACTGTTGGACTGAGTAGGGAAGAGGACTTTTACACTGTTGGAATGACCACAGAAGAGGACTTTTACACTGTTGGACTGACCAGGAAAGATGACTTTTACACTGTTGGACTGACCAGGGAAGAGGACTTTTACACCGTTGGAATGACCAGGAAAGAGGACTTTTACACTGTTGGACTGACCAGGGAAGAGGACTTTTACACTGTTGGACTGACCAGGGAAGAGGACTTTTACACTGTGTGGGAATGACCAGGGAAGAGGACCTTTTCTCACCATTACCAGTTCATCCCTAGTCTCATGTGCAACCCAACAGCTGATAACCTAGGAAGTTAAACGGTTGTCTTTGTTGCTCAGTCCAATTTTGTTGTCATTATTATTTTATCAAGTTTGGCAAATTATATGGAACCATACAAAGAAATCCCGTAGCTTTTACGCAAATATAAAAAAATGAATGTCAACCTCCCCATCAGTAAACTAGACCTTTGAATTATACATCAACAACACCGATGTATCAACCTAGATGTATCATTTAATTTAATAAACTCTCCCTAGCAACCAGGCCCCTTGGCACTGAGAAGCGGCTGTACGTACTTCTGTGTGCCAGTGGTTGTTGTGGTACGACAGCCCTCGCTGTCACGTTCTGACCTTAGTTCCTTTGTTTTGTCTTTGTTTTAGTATGGTCAGGGCGTGAGTTGGGGTGGGCAGTCTATGTTTGTTTTTCTAGGTTGGTTTTTGAGTTTGGCCTGGTATGATTCTCAATCAGAGGCAGGTGCCGTTAGTTGTCTCTGATTGAGAATCATACTTAGGTAGCCTTTTTCCACCTGTGTTCGTGGATGTTTATTTTCTGTTTTGTGTCATCACGTGTCATCACGAGACAGGACTGTTTCGTTTGTTTGTTCTTCCTAGTTGTTATTTTGTTTAGTGTTCAGTTTTGATTATATCAAAAATCATGAACACTTACCACTCTGCACCTTGGTCCTTACCTTATTCCACCACAGATGAACGTTACACTCGCTATATGTCTCCACCACTACACCCACAGTACAGCGACCTGGTCACCCGTGGTGACGTCACACCCCCCAGGCCCACCCAGCCATCCCAGACCCACAGGGACCCATTTATCATGTTGAATGGATATCCTAAAGACAACATTAAACAGACTTCCCAAGTCCAGCATTAGGCCCCCTTTGTACAAATCGTTGGAATGCCCTGTGTACTCCGTAGTGTAAAGCAGGCCTGTGTTCACATATTCATACTGTATATACATTCCAGAAGGGCCATCATCACTGAGGCCTAATTGTAATTGACAGACAAAGCTTGTACCAGTATGTTTGATAAAGAGGAGCATCTTGATGTGCTCTTAAAGGAGATGTGCTGCACGAGGGTTTCATTGTCATATAACTCATTAGCGCGGAGTTCGAGGGATCTCCATGGGTAATAAACTGGTTGGAATGCCCAGAAAGCCTCTTATTGTGGGAACGTGCGTCTTGTGATCACACATGGAATAAGGTCACAATAAGGTTTTATTCGCAGAGTGTGTATGGTCGTTGGTTGATTCTACCTTCCTATGTAAGTAATTGTGGCTTTGCATTTCTGGATAGTCCAGGTAATATCATCCAGACAGTAATACAACCACCTGACCACACTGCTTACCATATTCCTGCTGTAGACATATACAGTTCACCTGATAACATCACATAGTTTCATACACCCAGTAGTTTGTTTGGTTCTGCTGTTACCGTAGTGCTGAGGACAGTTCTTCCCATTAGTGTGTATAGTCCACAAAGTACTGTACACAGCAACACAGAGGCTTTGCTTTGCAGAGCACAGTGAGGCAGGGCACCATTAGCATGGTTCTACCTTCCCTCAGACACCATCCCCACCAAAGACACAGAGGATCACATGCTTACAGTATATTGTCTTCCAGCCACACTTTCAAGATCAAAGCCCTGCTCACCCTTGAGTCTCTGGAGAAATGGAGGCACCACAAGCTGCCTTCCTGAGCCAGGGCCTCTGTTCTCTGCTTTGACATGGTTAACTATTACCGTAGGCTAGAGAGAGCACCTCCCCGCCCCTCGTGCTACACCGTAACAGGCCTCCTGTAGCACCACACACCATCCTGCCTTGTGCCTCTCTCTCCTCACAAACAAAGGTGCACTTGTGTGGCTCATCACAAGGCTGCCCTTGTTGAGAAAACTGTACATTTAATGAATGAGCGCGAAAGGTTATGTTTTAAATAGGCGAGCCGTGTGCTGCTGAGGTATATCTTGGTTGAGTTCAGTGGACAGATTTAAACAGAGTGGAAGCTCAATGAATTCCTCACATGTACTCAAGCAAACGAAAGGGTGAGAGAAGGGAATGCTTCACCAATCATAAAACAGGTTCATTGCCTTGGAGAGAAACAACATCACAGGGAATGAACATTTCAATGGAAAGTATGATGCAGTAGAATCTCAAATGGACTTTCTGTATTCTGTTTGCAGACAAAATGTAGATTTGTCCAGGTCTGCAGCAGCAGTATCATCCCTGTGCTTTCTGAAAGGTGCTGTGTTGCTCAAAGGAACAATGTGGTGGGTTTACTTTAATATGAACAAAGCCTTTGTCTGAGGCACACACACTGAGAGAGGTCCAAAGGTCCAGCAGCAGCTTTGAACTACCAGGTCAAAGACATCACAGAACCCGCGGGCCGTGCTTCGCATTCATGTGTTACCTCACACAGGATTCCCGTCACATTTGTCCTTTTGATTGTCATCCATTTCTTTAAAGACCTGGCTGGAACCATAGGTCAGCAGTAGTCTTTTATGTGGAGAAACCAACCCTGTCTTCTCACTCTCCTTCTGCCCTTCAGGGTAACAACTGCACAGGGAACTGCACAGGGGCATAGGCTTCCACTAGTTAGTAGGGTTCCCTGCTAGTTCTACTGTAAAGAAATTATTGAAATTCTACACAGTGGTCAAACAAGAGGTTGAATCTCAAAAAAGAGAATGCCTTTCATTAAAATACATTTGTAACCAGGTTTCTGCTCATATCAATAGAGAGAGGAGCATGGATCTGAACCTGACTGCCATAAAATATGCAAAGCCAACCCACCACACAGAATAGCTGAAAACACAGGCTCTTTTGATGTTAAGTCCTTTGGTTGTGCACGTCTTCATTCAAGTAGCCTGTGGATGTTTTAACCTTCTGTAAAACTCTCTCCAGTGTGGCTCTCTCCCTCTCCACATCAGAGCAGTGTAGTGCCGCAGTCCTGCCCATGATTTTTATTTCTTGAGTGCCACATCTCTCCTCTCCGTGGTTCACCACGCGTGCCCACCGCAGCGACGCGCTATCCTCCACCTTCTTCACAGGGGCCCTTGGTGGCCCTCGTCTCTCCATCTGGATCACAGTAGAAATGGGCACAGAAGACCTCCCTTTACTCCTCTTTAGAGGTGGAGACCTCAGACATAAACAGCTGACTTTAGTCTGTGTCATCTGTCCTCTAAGAAGGCAGATTGTTCATGATTAACAAAGGGCTGTTTTAATACCTGATGGAGTAACCCTGAATTGAACCATGGAGTAACCGTTTAATATCACCTAGATATACAGGTATATAGGTAAAGGCAGGCACTGTAAAAGCAGCCTTTGGATTTATATGTAGGGTTTTACATTGCACTGGTTATCAGGGTATCTGTACATTTCCATTTCCCACTCAACAACTCACCTATAGACAGGAAGATGTTAAAGCAGGCTTTCAGACAAGATCCTGGAGGTGAAGGACTGATTTGATGAGGCCTGTTCCACCATTTGTTAATTCAGGACTCACATTGGACTCACATTGTGGTTCATTGTTTTTCTATAGTCTCCCTCAGCTCCATCATGGAGAATTAAAGCTTACTTTAAAGCACTCATGTCCTTCATCAAAGTAAAATATTAACTTGTGGGGAGAGTTAGGTTTTCTTTATACTAAAAGAGAGGGAGATGTTATGACAAACACACACACACACACACACACACACACACACACACACACACACACACACACACACACACACACACACACACACACACACACACACACAAACGCACAAGATGCACATGAGAGTACTAATCAATCTAACCTGGAACACAAATATCCTTTGACTGGAGGCTACCAGCACCTAGGAGAATGTTCGTTGTGCTGTATTGACTGTCAAAAGGTTTTTGATTAGCCACCCTCAGACGAAAGAAAGCAAAGCCCCGTTCCTCAGAAAACAAGAACACACAATGAGTGAAGTAGCGTAGGAGGAGAGTCAGAGAGGTGAGCAGAGGAATACGTTTGACCAATTCCCATGAGTCAAATAGAAAGGATCTCGCTGGGAATGAAGAACTCTGCACTTCTGTGGAAGTAAACAGAGAGGGAATATTAGCCTACTTCGGCCAAAAGAGGAGGGAAACCACACTCTCCATACTAATGTACTGGACTGGGATGGAGAATGGTGTTTTTTCTTTGTCTCTCTGGGTTGTATAGGGCAACAGACAGGGCTGAGGTGGGCACACACAGAGTCAGAGCAGAGTGGGGGCTGTTGGGTGTCCATGTTGGAGATGTTACACTGACAGGAGCCTCTCTGTATTAGTATTCACTGGCCATAACAAGCCTTTGATGTGCCCGCTGTTCTCTTCACCCACCAACCCGCGGCATCAACATTTAATGAAACCTGATATCTGGCTTTTTAAAAGACGTGAATATTTCAGACAGAAGAAAATTGCATTCACTATACTAACAGACCTTTGAGGGTGGACAGGGGTGGTTTCAGTGCCACCGGTGTGTTGTTGGGAATGATGCATCCTTCTGTGTGTAATGGGACATGTTCATTAAACAGACCTCTATACACCCTGCACGTCATGGCCTGATACTGCCTGAAGGGAAACACTGATGCATCATTTATAACTGCAGGTCAGGCCGTGCAATGAGCGCATATTATCTCAACAAAGATTACGGTACTCCCCAATGTTTTTTTTTAGTGAACATGTCTTGATCTCTAATACTTTATAACAATGATCGCATTTTGTTTATGTTGCCCACAAATATCAACCCAACCCAAAAGATGTCTCAGAGACAAACAGCACCTATTCAATGACACTTGAATCTCCACCAATCTTTCTCTTTAGAATGCTGTAGATTGGATTGAATGGTCACTGGAATCCACATCAGTGACATCCTCCTTCCTGGCAGTGTTCCGGGTCACTAGAAGTGAGGGGCGGGGACACTGTGCAGGTGTTTAAACTGCCATGATGTAATTGGCCACTGGGGGGAAGGAGACAAGAGCTCCACAGTCACTGATTTGATCCCTTGGTTATTGATTTCTCAGTCTGGTTCTAACAGAAATAATTGCCACATGTAATGTATTATTCAATTACAAGACACTGCTCTCAAGTTCTGGTTTGATGGTCCTTTTTGATTCACTGAGGCCTATAGATAATTCAACACTGTCACCCCATTAAGACGCTGATATTAAAAAGCATGCGTTAATGCTGCCTATTTATTAGCGCCTGTGCCTTTCGCCTGCCTCAAACTTTCCTATCTCTGGCCTTTGTATAGTTCAGGGAAGTTAGATTAACTTTGACTGAGTCCATGACATCTTTTGAATACAGTGGCTTGAATAAGTTTTCACCCCCCTTGGCATTTTTCCTATTTTGTTGCCTTACAACCTGGAATTAAAATGGATTTGTTGGGGGTTTGTATAATTTGATTTACACAACATTCCGACCACTTTGAAGATGCAAAATAGTTTTTCTTGTGAAACAAACAAAAAATTAGACAAAAAAAGAGAACATTTGAGCGTGAATAACTATTCACCCCCCCAAAAGTCAATACGTTGTAGAGCCAATTACAGCTGCAAGTCTCTTGGGGGTATGTCTCTATAAGCTTGGCATATCTAGCCACTGGGATTTTTGCCCATTCCTCAAGGCAAAACTGCTCCAGCTCCTTCAAGTTGGATGGGGTCCGCTGGTGTACAACAATCTTTAAGTCATACCACAGATTCTCAGTTGAATTGAGGTCTGGGCTTTGACGAGGCCATTCCAATACATTTAAATGTTTCCCCTTAAACCACTCGAGTGTTGCTTTAGCAGTATGCTTAGGGTCATTGTCCTGCTGGAAGGTAAACCTCCCTCTCAGTCTCAAATCTCTGGAAGACTGAAACAGGTTTCCCTCAAGAATTTCCATGTATTTAGCGCCATCCATCATTCCTTCAATTCTGACCAGTTTCCCAGTCCCTGCCAATGAAAAACATCCCACAGCATGATGCTGCCACCACCATGCTTCACTGTGGGGATGGTGTTCTCGGGGTGATGCGAGGTGTTGGATTTGTGCCAGACATAGCGTTTTCCTTGATGGCCCAAAAGCTCCACTTTAGTCTCATCTGACCAGAGTTCCTTCTTCCATATGTTTGTGGAGTCTCCCACATGCCTTTTGGCGAACACCAAACATATTTGCTTATTTTTTTTTGGACCACGCTTCTATAAAGCCCAGCTCTGTGGAGTGTATGGCTTAAAGTGGTCCTATGGACAGATACTCCAATCTTCTCTGTGGAGCTTTGCAGCTCCTTCAGGCTTATCTTAGGTCTCTTTGTTGCATCTCTGATTAAAGCCCTCCTTGCCTGGTCCGTGAGTTTTGGTGGGCGGCCCTCTCTTGGCAGGTTTGTTGTGGTACCATATTCTTTCAATTTTTTAATAATGGATTTAATGGTGCTCCGTGGGATGTTCAAAGTTTCAGATATTGGGCCTCCCGGGTGGCGCAGTGGTTAAGGGCGCTGTACTCCAGTGCCAGCTGTGCCATCAGAGTCCCTGGGTTCGCGCCCAGGCTCTGTCGTAACCGGCCGCGACCGGGAGGTCTGTGGGGCGATGCACAATTGGCCTAGCGTCGCCTGGGTTAGGGAGGGCTTGGTCGGTAGGGGTGTCCTTGTCTCATCGCACACCAGTGACTCCTGTGGCGGGCTGGGCGCAGTGTGCGCTAACCAAGGTGGCCAGGTGCACGGTGTTTCCTCCGGCGCATTGGTGCAGCTGGCTGCTTGGTTGGGTTGTGTATCAGAGGACGCATGACTTTCAACCTTTGTCTCTCCCGAGCCCGTATGGGAGTTGTAGCGATGAGACAAGATAGTAGCTACTACAACAATTGGATACCACGAAAAAGGGGTACATTTTTTTTTTTTTAAGTTTCAGATATTGTTTTATAACCCAACCCTGATCTGTACTTCTCCACAACTTTGTCCCTGACCTGTTTGGAGAGCTCATTGGTCTTCATGGTGCCGCTTGCTTGGTGGTGCCCCTTGCTTAGTGGTGTTGCAGATACTGGGGCCTTTCAGAACAGACCTGTTTCACATGTATGTAATGATAGCTGTTTCACCTGTATGTGACGTGGACATACTGCAAAGTAAAAGACTAAAACTGCGCTGTTATCCAAAGTCAAAATGACAACAGTTTAGCAGCTGGATCCATCATGTTGCACATCCTATTTGATGTGCTCTGGCAAAGTTCTGCCCAATCTCTCCACGGTACCCTTGTAGAGTGTCAGAGGGCATTCAGTGCTGTTGAAAAACTGTTGAACAAATTCATTGGAGCTGACAAGACATTTTAGATATGCAGTTTGAAGGGAGCTGTTTTCTCCCTCTTCATAGAACCTTTATGTTCAGATCCTCACTGTAATTGATCTTTCTTAGGGGATCATTATATCTAAACCCTTAGGAGAGAGAATAGTCCAATAACACTCCTCAAAGTCTAATCCTCCCAGTAGATGCAAGTTTTGGGGTCTGCAGTCTCTGTTGTCAGAGAGAAGTATAGTCAGCAACCTTCCTCTGATGAAATATTTCTCAGAGGACAAAAACTGACCCAGAACCTGTAGGGAACTCTGTGAACAACATCCATAAATGATCCACTGTTCAGGTCTAACTGACTCCAGATCAACGGAGTGCACATCATGCATGCTTGTACCACTGCTCACTACAGAGAGAATACACTGTGTGATGATTTGTTGATGCTCTGGAGCTGTGACCCCACTGTCTGCATCCATACTCAAGCCTGTGACCCCACTGTCTGCATCCATACTCAAGCCTGTGACCCCACTGTCTGTATCCATACTCAAGCCTGTGACCCCACTGTCTGCATCCATACTCAAGCCTGTGACCCCACTGTCTGCATCCATACTCAAGCCTGTGACCCCACTGTCTGTATCCATACTCAAGCCTGTGACCCAACTGTCTGCATCCATACTCAAGCCTGTGACCCCACTGTCTGCATCCATACCCAAGCCTGTGACCCCACTGTCTGCATCCATACTCAAGCCTGTGACCCCACTGTCTGCATCCATACTCAAGCCTGTGACCACACTGTCTGCATCCATACTCAAGCCTGTGACCACACTGTCTGCATCCATACTCAAGCCTGTGACCACACTGTCTGCATCCATACTCAAGCCTGTGACCCCACTGTCTGCATCCATACTCAAGCCTGTGACCCCACTGTCTGTATCCATACTCAAGCCTGTGACCACACTGTCTGCATCCATACTCAAGCCTGTGACCCCACTGTCTGCATCCATACTCAAGCCCATGATCCCACTGTCTACCTCCATACCCAAGCCCATGACCCCACTGTCTGCCTCCATACCCAAGCCTGTGACCCCACTGTCTGCATCCATACCCAAGCCCGTGACCCCACTGTCTGCCTCCATACCCAAGCCTGTGACCCCACTATCTGCCTCCATACCCAAGCCCATGACCCCACTGTCTGCCTCCATACCCAAGCCCGTGACCCCACTGTCTGCCTCCATACCCAAGCCCATGACCCCACTGTCTGTATCCATACTCAAGCCTGTGACCCCACTCTCTGCCTCCATACCCAAGCCCATGACCCCACTGTCTGCCTCCATACCCAAGCCCATGACCCCACTGTCTGTATCCATACTCAAGCCTGTGACCCAACTGTCTGCATCCATACTCAAGCCTGTGACCACACTGTCTGCATCCATACCCAAGCCTGTGACCACACTGTCTGCATCCATACTCAAGCCTGTGACCCCACTGTCTGCATCCATACTCAAGCCTGTGATCACACTGTCTGCATCCATACTCAAGCCTGTGACCCCACTGTCTGCATCCATACTCAAGCCTGTGACCCCACTGTCTGCATCCATACTCAAGCCTGTGACCCCACTGTCTGCATCCATACCCAAGCCTGTGACCACACTGTCTGCATCCATACTCAAGCCTGTGACCACACTGTCTGCATCCATACTCAAGCCTGTGACCCCACTGTCTGCATCCATACTCAAGCCCATGATCCCACTGTCTACCTCCATACCCAAGCCCATGACCCCACTGTCTGCCTCCATACCCAAGCCTGTGACCCCACTATCTGCCTCCATACCCAAGCCCATGACCCCACTGTCTGCCTCCATACCCAAGCCCGTGACCCCACTATCTGCCTCCATACCCAAGCCCATGACCCCACTCTCTGCCTCCATACCCAAGCCCATGACCCCACTGTCTGCCTCCATACCCAAGCCCATGACCCCACTATCTGCCTCCATACTCAAGCCTGTGACCCCACTCTCTGCCTCCATACCCAAGCCCATGACCCCACTGTCTGCCTCCATATCCAAGCCCATGACCCCACTATCTGCCTCCATACCCAAGCCCATGACCCCACTGTCTGCCTCCATACTCAAGCCTGTGTTCAAAGATGTCGTGAAAGCACTTTGGGCCTCCCGTGAGGAAGCTAACCCTACGTGTTCATGATGTAGAGGCCACTTCTAAAACGCTTCTCTTGTTTCCCATCATGTTTCCACTTGTGACTGGTGGAGTGAGAGCTGAAAAACAACAAGGTGACTTACATCGCAAAGAAGAACTGCTACTACAGCAGGCTAAACGAATAACATTTTGACCTTTGAAAAAATCTATGTGTACTATATAAATTATAATTTATTACGATTACAATCTGCAACCAGAAATTCTGAATTGTCAGGACCCTTTTCATGCAAATAACAGCAGACATTTTGAA
Source organism: Oncorhynchus mykiss (assembly GCF_057628025.1). Classification (NCBI taxonomy): domain Eukaryota; kingdom Metazoa; phylum Chordata; class Actinopteri; order Salmoniformes; family Salmonidae; genus Oncorhynchus; species Oncorhynchus mykiss. The sequence continues at coordinate 73,379,433 of NC_143027.1, read as the reverse complement.
ATGGCTCCTGCAATATTCACACAAAGGTCGCCTGTATCTATTCATATATAAACTCTTAAAAGTGATACCAGCGCCTTGTTCAATCCCACAGACAGATCCATTCTAGTGATTTGAATAAATCTCTATTATTGCTCTGCTGCGCTGCAACACAGTTTTAATGATGATTGCGTTCACATACACTTGTTTTCAGCTTGGCTTTCCAGTCATGGTGTCTCAATACCCACTAGTGTTAATATTTATCATCAGTCTTAATTGGTTTGATGTCGCTACACATGCTCAGTGGGCTGTCTATGTTGACCTGGACTTGGTGTTGTTTCGTAGTTTTCATTATCATGACTGTTGAGAACTGTTCATTAAAGTTTCACATTCCATTTTCATTAGGATGAAACTCATTCTGTAAATGAACGGGATGCTGTGGAAGAGTCAAACCCTGCGAGCGATCACAGGGGAGCCACTGAGTCTGTATTAATTATCAGGAATATGAGCTCGATCGAAGATATTAATTGCACCGATGGTTGGTTATGTAGGGAATTGGCATGCATTTTATGCAGGGATATTAAAAATGAATTTTTAAACAAAGGGATCTTAAAATAATATCTAATCTACAGAGAAAACCCACATCAAAAGCACAAAGCTTTGAAATGTATCTTTGTGGTCCGAAATGTTAAATACGAGCCCTGCCGAATGTTTCACTCGATTTAAGTTTGTCAAGGGGAAAAACAAAAAATGAGTGTAGTTAATTAACAGTTATTAAAAGCCTTTTCAAATTTAATTTGACTTTCAAATATTAGCATTTATATGTAAACTATGCTGCTGGCATCTGCAAATGAGCTCTTGCATAGCTTTGCTAATTGGTGCTCATTGTTCTCCCGTGTCACCTTTGATAATCCGCACAATGACATAAATAACTCATCAATATTAGATTACATTAGGTTTTCAGTGTGCTAGCCTCACTTGTGTCCTACAGTACATGTATGATATCTTATATAACATATAGTTTTCTCTATGTTTGTCTTTTTCGACAGTGATAACAAACAGTAATTGTGAACAGTAATAATTGGAGAGAGTGTTTTAACGACTTTCAGAGGGAATTGGGATTATCTCATGATAATGATAATAGAATGCAAATGTTTTACAGTACTGAATAAAACCCATCTCTAATTAGGTATGCTAGGGCACTGTCTTCTTACGGTATACAGTATATTCGGAAAGTATTCAGACCCCTTCCTTTTTTCTACATTTTGTTACTTTACAACCTTATTCTAAAATTGATTAAATAAATAAACAAATCCTCATCAATATCAACACAATACCCCATAACGCCAAAGTGAAAACAAGTTTTCAGAATTTATTACAATTTGTGAAAAATAAAAAACAGAAATACCTTATTTACATAAGTATTCAGACCCTTTGCTATCAGACTCAAAATTTAGCTCAGGCACATTCTGTTTCCATTGATAAACAATAGAGATGTTTCTACAAGTTCATTGGAGACCAATGAATTAAATTGATTAAATTAATTGGACATGAATTGGAAAGGCACCCACCTGTCTATATACTGTAAGGTCTCACAGTTGAAAGTGCACGTCAGAGCAAAAACCAAACCATGTTGACGATGGAGTTGTCCGTAGAGCTCCGAGACAGGATTGTTTTGAGGCACAGATCTGGGGAAAGGTACCAACACATTTCTGCAGCATTGAAGGATCCAACATTGAACACAGTGGCCTCCATCATACTTAACCCTTGTGTGGTGTTCAGGTTTGTGGGACACATTTTCAATGTTTACTAAAAGAAAAATGATACAATGAATACTTTTTTCAACCTGAGACTCATTGGCCTTGGCTCATTTTCTGTGAAGAACATGTAAAAAAAAAAAACATTTTCATTGAGTGCACACTGTGCACCCTCCTACACATTTATATTACATATGTGGTGGTGTTCGGGTCCTCTGGATTCTGTCTTCCTCCTCCCTGGGCCTGCTGTTTCAACATAACACCAAGAACCCTGCCTGTCTGCCTGTCTTCTTCTTTTCTCGCACTCTTTACCCTTTGTAGCATGTGAAACTAACTACACAGTGTCTTGCGGGAACCTGCACAATGTTATCATAATACATTATTTCGATACATTACTTCGATACATTGTCAAAATTCGGAGGGAAGGCGTGTTTTTGACGAGAGATGGAAGGAGATTGACCAAACTCATGTACAGTGCCTTGCGAAAGTATTCGGCCCCCTTGAACTTTGCGACCTTTTGCCACATTTCAGGCTTCAAACATAAAGATATAAAACTGTATTTTATTGTGAAGAATCAACAACAAGTGGGACACAATCATGAAGTGGAACGACATTTATTGGATATTTCAAACTTTTTTAACATATCAAAAACTGAAAAATTGGGCGTGCAAAATTATTCAGCCCCTTTACTTTCAGTGCAGCAAACTCTCTCCAGAAGTTCAGTGAGGATCTCTGAATGATCCAATGTTGACCTAAATTACTAATGATGATAAATACAATCCACCTGTGTGTAATCAAGTCTCCGTATAAATGCACCTGCACTGTGATAGTCTCAGAGGTCCGTTAAAAGCGCAGAGAGCATCATGAAGAACAAGGAACACACCAGGCAGGTCCGAGATACTGTTGTGAAGAAGTTTAAAGCCGGATTTGGATACAAAAAGATTTCCCAAGCTTTAAACATCCCAAGGAGCACTGTGCAAGCGATAATATTGAAATGGAAGGAGTATCAGACCACTGCAAATCTACCAAGACCTGGCCGTCCCTCTAAACTTTCAGCTCATACAAGGTGAAGACTGATCAGAGATGCAGCCAAGAGGCCCATGATCACTCTGGATGAACTGCAGAGATCTACAGCTGAGGTGGGAGACTCTGTCCATAGGACAACAATCAGTCGTATATTGCACAAATCTGGCCTTTATGGAAGAGTGGCAAGAAGAAAGCCATTTCTTAAAGATATCCATAAAAAGTGTAGTTTAAAGTTTGCCACAAGCCACCTGGGAGACACACCAAACATGTGGAAGAAGGTGCTCTGGTCAGATGAAACCAAAATTGAACTTCTTGGCAACAATGCAAAATGTTATGTTTGGCGTAAAAGCAACACAGCTAAACACACCATCCCCACTGTCAAACATGGTGGTGGCAGCATCATGGTTTGGGCCTGCTTTTCTTCAGCAGGGACAGGGAAGATGGTTAAAATTGATGGGAAGATGGATGGAGCCAAATACAGGACCATTCTGGAAGAAAACCTGATGGAGTCTGCAAAAGACCTGAGACTGGGACGGAGATTTGTCTTCCAACAAGACAATGATCCAAAACATAAAGCAAAATCTACAATGGAATGGTTCAAAAATAAACATATCCAGGTGATAGAATGGCCAAGTCAAAGTCCAGACCTGAATCCAATCGAGAATCTGTGGAAAGAACTGAAAACTGCTGTTCACAAATGCTCTCCATCCAACCTCACTGAGCTTGAGCTGTTTTGCAAGGAGGAATGGGAAAAAATGTCAGTCTCTCGATGTGCAAAACTGATAGAGACATACCCCAAGCGACTTACAGCTGTAATCGCAGCAAAAGGTGGCGTTACAAAGTATTAACTTAAGGGGGCTGAATAACTTTGGACGCTCAATTTTTCAGTTTTTGATTTGTTAAAAAAGTTTGAAATATCCAATAAATGTCGTTCCACTTCATGATTGTGTCCCACTTGTTGTTGATTCTTCACAAAAAAATACAGTTTTATATCTTTATGTTTGAAGCCTGAAATGTGGCAAAAGGTCGCAAAGTTCAAGGGGGCCGAATACTTTCGCAAGGCACTGTACATGCATACTTTGGCGTTCCTATCATTGCTGGTGTTTTCAGATCCAATGGGGAATCCACAGAATCCTTGTGGGATGCAGAAACTGACTGCATGGACAGGCACGACTCCAACACCATCATCAAGTTTTCCAATGACAACAGTAGGCCTGATCACCAACACTCAGGGAGGAGGTCAGAGAACTGGCAGTGTGGTGCCAGGTGCCTCAACGTGATCAAGACAAATTAGATGATTGTGGATTACAGGAAAAGGAGGACTGAGCACGCCCCCATTCATCTCGATGGAGCTGCAGTGAAGCAGGTTGAGAGTTTCAAGTGTCTTGGTGTCCACATCACCAACAAACGAACATGGTCCAAGCACACCATGACAGTCGTGAAGAGGGCACGGCAAAGCCTATTCCCCCTCAGGCGTCTGAAAAGGTTTGGCATATGTCCTCAGATCCTCAAAAGTTTCTACAGCTGCACCATCGAGAGCGTTGGTTGCATCACTACCTGGTATGGCAACTGCTCAGCCTCTGACTGCAAGGCACTACAGACGGTAGTGTGTACGGCCCAGTACATCACTGGAGCCAAGCTTCCTGCCATCCAACATACACATATTACCTAATTTACCTTGAATAACCGGTGCTCCCGCACATTGACTCTGTACTGGTACCGCCCTGTCTGTATATAGCCTCGCTATTGTTATTTTACTGCTGCTGTTTAATTATTTGTTACTTTTATTTTCTATTTTTTACATATCTATTTTTTACTTAACAGTTTAATTTTTTTTTTTTAAAGCATTGTTGTTTAGTAAGCATTTCACTGTAAGGTCTACTACACCTGTTGTATTCGGCGCATGTGACAAATAACATTTGGTTTGATTTGAACTGTCAGAGAACTTTTCCATGCAACAATGTCTCTGGACAAATTCCACATTATTTCCAGGATCATCGAGACACCAGACCAGCTCGATGGCAGAGAGACAAGCTATCTACAATCAGGTCAGTGTGGGACAAGTGGGTGGACCGCCTTCCCCTGTTTTACAACCCTGGGCCAAAAGTTACTGTTGATGAGCAGCTTATGCCTTTTAGGGGCCGCTGCCGGGCAGTACATACCCTCTAAACCCACGAAATATGGAATCTGGGCTGGCTGCCTGTGATGCTGCTTCATCATACACGTGGAACTTGCAAGTGTATACGGGGAAGCCAGATGGAGGAGCCTCTGAAAAGAACCAAGGGATGCAGGTTGTCCTGGACGTGACATGGGGACTCCTTGGCCACAGCATCACATGCAATACGTTTTTTTACTTCGCACAAGCTGGGACACAAAAAAACAAGCCAGAGCTCCCACCTCAGCTGTTGAATACACAGAACAGGCCTATCAATTCTTCTAAGTTTAGTTTCACGGCCGACACGTCCCTAGAGTCCTACGTGCCAAAGAAAGGCAAAAATGTGGTACTCATGAGTACGCTGCATAGGGACGAGAGAATCTGTGTCTAGGAACATCAAAAAACAGAAATCGTAATGGATTACAATGCCACAAAAGGAGGCGTGGACCATTTAGACAGCTGGTGACTAGCTACAGCTGCAAAAGAAGAACTCTCCGCTGGCCACTTGTGATATTCTTCAACATCTTGGACATCTCGGTGTACAACGCGTTTGTCATCTGGATGGCGTTGAACCTAGACTGGAACAGAGGGATGTTCCAGAGGAGACGACTCTTTCACGAGGAGCTGGGCAAGGCATTGGTAAGACCTTAAATCCACAGGAGGCAACATATCCCAAAGACCCAAGCTTCTGCAGCCATCGTGAGGAGGATTCAGGAGGAGGATGCTGGTGCTCAATCCGCCCGACCCGCAGAACTAACAACTTCAATACTGGAATTAAGTGTGAGTGATATTGTTGCACGTGTGTGTGTCTGACTCTCCTACCTTGGCCTGCTGTAACTATGTATGTGAGTGAGTGAGATATTAGTAAAATTCCTGAACTAAGTGTTTACATCATTCTAGATTGAATTTGGTAGCAACAAGAAGAAGCGCTTTGATGTGTGTGGACCCAAGAAGGACAGGAAGACACAGTACACATGCATCAAGTGCAAGAAATACATAAGCAGCACACACACAGTAAAACTCTGTCCTCGTGGTGTGTAGACCGGCGTTAATTTGTGTTCAATGGGGCTCATTTATAGTTTTCATGAAATACTGTATGTAAAATGTGTCCTTCCAAATTGTTCAGTTCAAAGCAATAAACATCAATAATGATGGAAACCTTGTTTCATTTATATTTGTTCAAGATCAACATGATTTATTCCACCCATGTCTTGATTATAACAGATTTTTGTTTACAAAAATCACATTTTATTTAAAAAAAAGAATAGTGCTTTTATTGATAAATGTGATCTAGCAGAGATAAATGGCAAATATTAATATATAAGTCAATATCTAAGTATTAAGTATGTTTACATACATTTTTATGGCTGTATTGTTTTAAAAACACAATAATGTTGTGGGTCCATCAGACCTGCTAACATTGGGTAAATAACAAAAACATGAACACCACACAAGGGTTAAATGGAAGAAGTTTGGAACTGCCAAGACTCTTCCTAAAGCTGGCCAGACTGAGGAATTGGGGTAGAAGGGCCTTGGTCAGGGAGGTGACCAAGAACTCAATGGTCACTCTGACAGAGCTCCAGTTCCTCTGTGGAGATGGGAGAACCTTCAAGAAGGACAAACATCTCTGCAGCACTCCACCAATCAGGCCAGATGGAAGCCACTCCTCAGTAAAAGGCACAGGACTGTGACCATGAAAAACAAGATTATTTGATCTGATGAAACCAAGATTGATAGGGCTGTAATGTAACAAAATGTGGAAAAAGTCAAGGGGTCTGAATACTTTCCGAATACACTGTACTAGGGCCACTTGTGAGCGCACGGCAAAGCCTGTCTTCTTAAGGTATGCTAGGGTACTGTCATTTTACAGTATGCTAGGGTACTGTCATTTTACTGTATGCTAGGGTACTTTCATTTTATGGTATGTTAGGGCACAGTCGTTTTACGGTATGCTTGGGTACTGTCATTTTACGGTATGCTAGGGCACTGTCATTTTACGGTATGCTAGGGCACTGTCGTTTTACGGTATGCTAGGGCACTGTCGTTTTACGGTATGCTAGGGCACTGTCGTTTTACGGTATGCTAGGGCAGTGTCGTTTTACGGTATGCTAGGGCACTGTCGTTTTACGGTATGCTAGGGCACTGACGTTTTACCGCATGCCCTTTAACCTGCAGAATAATAATCTGAATTTGAAGTTGTTTCTTATTGGAATCAAAACATGCAGTCAATACCAACCATATAAATGTACTTTTATTTGTTTGCTCAATTGCTAATTTAGAAATCCTCTTCAAACTCTTTTAGATTGACAGTAACTCATTAACATACATATTTTCTCTATAGGCCAGGCCTACTTGTATCTGTTAAAATATCTAAATTGACCGAATAAGTCGAAGTCTACCCCCTCTCCGGTTCTCGCCTTTCCACCTCCCTCTCCCTGCTATCCCACCCTGTCAACAGTGTTGTCACCTAATACCACTGATCAAACGCACCTGCCAAGCCCTACCAACATTCCCAAGCATGTTAGCTAATTACCCTCAAAGCCTCCCAGACTCTACCCTAAATAGGGATTAACATCCCGACACAGAGGGGCAGGCTAGCACTACAATATAATGCTTTTATTTACTCTTTTGGGGGAAATCTCCTGGGATACAGCAGATCATAAATTATGTAAGAAATTGAAAACTTCCAATTTCCACTTGGCTTGTGTTGCACTGTTCTGTGTATCCTGTGGCTTATTGCACCCCTCTTTGTTCAACGACTTTGTTATGGTAAATAATGGTGGTAAAAAATGGGTGGTGGGCGACATTGTCATAATCACTTCTTGCCACTGACTGGAAAAGCTTCTGAATTACATGTAAGTTAATGGTACTTTATTATGTGAAGGCATGAAGGCAAGAACAACAAAGCCAAGCACTCATTATCATCCTCCTGTTTCAATGCAATTACACAAAAGAGCCTTTAATCGTGCACTTATGGGAGAACTGAGATATTAAGTGCCTTACAAATTGCCAATTACTTTGATGTTTAAAACAGTGTTTGTGAATGAATTGTATGGGGAAAACAAGGCAGACTGGTGGTATGCTAGCTGGTGTGCTTGGTGCTCTCACTATTAATGTGATTTGAAATGTACCTCTATGGCTGTGTTTACACAGCCACCATAAGAACCCAAATCTGATTTTATTTCTATATCCAATATTTTCTGACTGTGCACACTCAGTTTTACATGTGAACCATATCAGATTTGCGCAGTCACACTGATGTAGCCTCTAAAGTAGCACACAGATGCAACGCTCACGTCCTGTCACTGTTCCTTTAAATGTTGGGTTGGTTGTCATGGTAATGGAGGTCATGTGCCTAAAAAAACACTTCAGAGCAAAAAGATCTGATCAGGCGGTCCAGACAGAGGTCGCATATGGAGGATCGGGTTTGTATCAGGAATCAGATCCACATATCGAAGTGGTATACAGTGCCGTCAGAAAGTATGAACTCCCCTTGACTTATTCCACATTTTGTTGTACTACTGTCTCCTGAATCCAAAATTGATTAAATAAAATAAAAACACACAATACTCCATAATGACAAAGTGAACACATATTTGTAGACATCTTTGCAAGTACATAAATATCTAATTTACATCAGTATTCACTCCCCTGAGTCAATACATGTTAGAATCACCTTTGGCAGCGAATACAGCTGTAAATCTTTGTGGGTAAGTCTTTAAGAGCTTTGCACACCTACATTCTACAATATTTGCAGATTATTATTATTTTTTAAATTCTTCTGCTCTGTCATGTTGGTTGCTGATCATTGCTAGATAGCCATTTTCAAGTCTTGCCATAGATTTTCAAGCCGATTGAAGTCAAAACTGTAACTAGGCCTTTCAGGAACATTCAAAGCTAGCTTAGTAAGCAATTCCAGTGTATATTTGGCCTTGTGTTTTAGGTTATTGTCCTGCTGAAAGATGAATTTCTCTCCCAGTATCTGTTGGAGAGCAGACAGAACCAGGTTTTCCTCTAGGAGTTTGCCTAGCTTAGCTCTATTCTGTTTATTTTTTTATCCCCCCCCAAAAAAACTCCCTAGTCCTTGCAAATGACAAGCATACCAATAACAGGATGCAGCCACCATATGAAGAGTGGAACTCAGTAGGGTTGCACATTTACCAGAAGGTTTCTGACCCTTTGCAACCCTAGTACTCAGTGATGTGTTGTGTTGGATTTGCCCCAAACATAAAATGTTGTATTCAGGACATTAAGTTAATTTCTTAGCCACATTTGTTGCAGTTTTACTTTAGTTGGAATATTTGTATTCTGTATAGGCTTCTTTTTTTCCATTCGGTCAATTGGGTTAGTATTGTGGAGTAACTACAATGTTGTTAATCCATCCTTAGTTTTCTCCTACCACAGCCATTGATAAACTCTAACTGTTTTAAAGCCACCATTGACCTCTTGGCGAAATCCCTGAGCAGTTTCCTTCATCTCCGTCAACTGAGTTAGGAAGGATACCTGTATATTGTAGTGACTAGGTGTATTGATACACCATCCAAAGTGTAATTAATAACTTCACCAGGCTCAAAGAGATATTCAATGTTTGCTTCTTTTTTTACCCATCTACTAATAGGTGTCCATCTTTGCAAAGCGTTGGAAAACATCCCTAGTCGGATTCTGTGTTTGAAATTCATTGCTCGACTGAAGGACGTTATAGATAATTGTATGCAAGGGGTACAGAGATGAGGTTGTCATAAAACATTTTTTTAAACACTATTATTGCACACAGAGTGAGTCCATAGAACTTATTATGTGACTTGTTAAGCAATGTTTTACTCCTGAACTTATTTAGGCTTGCTATAACAAAGGGGTTGAATACAGTACTCATTGACTCAAGACATTTCAGCTTTTCATTTTAAATTAAATCAAATCAAATCAAATGTATTTATATAGCCCTTCGTACATCAGCTGATATCTCAAAGTGCTGTACAGAAACCCAGCCTAAAACCCCAAACAGCAACAGAACATGGCCAAGATGTTCAAATGTTCATAAATGACCAGCATGGTCAAATAATAGGTCTGGGACAGGTAGCACGTCCGGTGAACAGGTCAGGATTCCATAGCCGCAGGCAGAACGGTTGAAACTGGAGCAGCAACACAACCAGGTGGACTGGGGACAGCAAGGAGTCATCATGCCAGGTAGTCCTGAGGCATGGTCCTAGGGCTCAGGTCCTCCGAGAGAGAGAAAGAAAGAGAGAATTAGAGAGAGCATACTTAAATTCACACAGGACACCTGATAAGACAGGAGAAGTACTCCAGATATAACAAACTGACCCTAGCCCCCCGACCCATAAACTACTGCAGCATAAATACTGGAGGCTGAGATAGGAGGGGTCAGGAGACACTGTGGCCCCATCCGATGATACCCCCGGACAGATATAACCCCACTCACTTTGCCAAAGCACAGCCCCCACACCACTAGAGGAATATCTTCAACCACCAACTTACCATCCTGAGACAAGGCCGAATATAGCCCACAAAGATCTCCGCCACAGCACAACCCAAGGGGGGGGGGGCAGGAAGATCACATCAGTGACTCAACCCACTCAAGTGATGCACCCCTCCTAGGGACAGCATGAAAGAACACCAGTAAGCCAGTGACTGAGCCCCTGTAATAGGGTTAGAGGCAGAGAATCCCAGTGGAAAGAGAGGAACCGGCCAGCCAGAGACAGCAAGGGCGGTTCGTTGCTCCAGAGCCTTTCCGTTCACCTTCACACTACTGGGCCAGACTACACTCAATCATATGACCCACTGAAGAGATGAGTCTTCAGTAAAGACTTAAAGGTTGAGACCGAGTTTGCGTCTCTCACATGGGTAGGCAGACCATTCCATAAAAATGGAGCTCTATAGGAGAAAGCCCTGCCTCCAGCTGTTTGCTTAGAAATTCTAGGGACAATTAGGAGGCCTGCGTCTTGTGACCGTAGCGTACGTGCAGGTATGTACGGCAGGACCAAATCAGAGAGATAGGTAGGAGCAAGCCCATGTATGCTTTGTAGGTTAGCAGTAAAACCTTGAAATCAGCCCTTGCCTTGACAGGAAGCCAGCGTAGGGAGGCTAGCACTAGAGTAATATGATCATTTTTTGGGGTTCTAGTCAGGATTCTAGCAGCCGTATTTAGCACTAATTGAAGTTTATTTAGTGCTTTATCCAGGTAGCCGGAAAGTGGAGCATTGCAGTAGTCTAACCTAGAAGTAAAAAAAGCATGGATTCATTTTTCTGCATAATTTTTGGACAGAAAGTTTCTGATTTTTGCATTGTTACGTAGATGGAAAAAAGCTGTCCTTGAAACAGTCTATGTTCGTCAAAAGAGAGATCAGGGTCCAGAGTAACTGTAAGGGTTTTCCTGTGGTGAAGGAGAAGCGGACCAAAATGCAGCGTGGTGGTTATTCATGTTCTTTAATAAAGGAACTAGACATGAAATAACAAAACAATAAATGTGCGAAAACCTAAACAGTCCTATCTGGTGCAAACACAGAGACAGGAACAATCACCCACAAACACACAGTGAAACCCAGGCTATCTAAATATGGTTCCCAATCAGAGACAATGACTAACACCTGCCACTGATTGAGAACCATATCAGGCCAGACATAGAAATAGACAAACAAGACATCCAACATAGAATGCCCACTCCTACTTAATGACCCCACTGGACTGAGGGGCAGCTCGGGACAGAGGGGCAGCTCGGGACAGAGGGGCAGCTCGGGACAGAGGGGCAGCTCGGGACAGAGGGGCAGCTGCTCGGGACAGAGGGGCAGCTGCTCGGGACAGAGGGGCAGCTGCTCGGGACAGAGGGGCAGCTGCTCGGGACAGAGGGGCTCTGGCGCCGCTGGGCTAAGGGGCTCCGGCGCCTCTGGGCTGAGGGGCTCTGGCAGATCCTGGCTGGCTGGCAGTTCTGGCAGATCCTGGCTGACTGGCAGATCCTGGCTGAACGGCGGATCCTGGCTGAATAGCGGATCCTGGCTGACTGGCGGATCTGGAAGATCCTGGCTGACTGGCAGCTCTGGCTGCTCCATGCTGACTGGCGGCTCTGGCTGCTCCATGCTGACTGGCGGCTCTGGCTGCTCCATGCTGACTGGCGGCTCTGGCTGCTCCATGCTGACTGGCGGCTCTGGCTGCTCCATGCTGACTGGCGGCTCTGGCTGTTCCATGCTGACTGGCGGCTCTGGCTGCTCCATGCTGACTGGCGGCTCTGGCTGCTCCATGCTGACTGGCGGCTCTGGCTGCTCCATGCTGACTGGCGGCTCTGGCTGCTCCATGCTGACTGGCGGCTCTGGCTGCTCCATGCTGACTGGCGGCTCTGGCTGCTCCATGCTGACTGGCGGCTCTGGCTGCTCCATGCTAACTGGCAGCTCTGGCTGCTCCATGCAGACTGGCAGCTCTGGCGGCTCCTTGCAGACTGGCAGCTCTGGCGGCTCCTTGCAGACTGGCAGCTCTGGCAGCTCCTTGCAGACTGGCAGCTCTGGCAGCTCCTTGCACACTGGCATCTCTGGCAGCTCCTTGCAGACTGGCAGCTCCTTGCAGACTGGCAGCTCTGAACAGGCAGGAGACTCCGGCAGCGCTGTAGAGGCGGAAGGCTCTGGCAGCGCTAAACAGGCGGGAGACTCCGGCAGCGCTGTAGAGGAGGAAGGCTCTGACTGCGCTGAACAGGCGGGAGACTCCGACAGCGCTGTAGAAGAGGAAGGCTCTGACTGCGCTGAACAGGCGGGAGACTCCGGCAGCGCTGTAGAGGAGGAAGGCTCTGGCAGCGCTAGATAGGCGGGAGACTCTGGCAGCGCTGGAGAGGAGGAAGGCTCTGGCAGCGCTGGACAGGCGAGGCGCACTGTAGGCCTGATGCGTGGTGCTGGCACTGGTGGTACTGGGCCGAGAACACGCACAGGAAGCCTGGAGCTGCCACCGGAGGGCTGGTGCGTGGAGGTGGTACTGGGTAGACCAGACCGTGCAGGCGCACTGGAGCTCTTGAGCACCGAGCCTGCCCAACCTTACCTGGTTGAATGCTCCCGGTTGCCCTGCCAGTGCGGCGAGGTGGAATAGCCCACACTGGGCTATGCAGGCGAACCAGGGACACCATGCGCAAGGCTGGTGCCATGTAAGCCGGCCCAAGGAGACGCACTGGAGACCAGCTGCGTCGAGCCGGCTTAATGGCACTTGGCTCAATGCTCACTCTAGCCCGGCCAATACGCGGAGCTGGAATGTACTGCACCGGGCTATGCACCCGCACTGGGGACACTGTGCGCTCCACAGCATAGCACGGTGCCTGCCCGGTCTCTCTAGCCCCCCGGTAAGCACAGGAAGTTGGCGTAGGTCTCCTGCCTGGCCTCGCCCTACTCCCTGTGAGCCCCCCCCCCCCAAGAAATGTTTGGGGCTGACTCTCGGGCTTCCATCCGCGTCGCCGTGCTGCCTCCTCATACCAGCGCCTCTCCGCTTTCGCCGCCTCCAGTTCTTCTTTGGGGCGGCGATATTCTCCAGGCTGAGCCCAGGGTCCTTCTCCGTCCAATTCGTCCTCCCATGTCCATTCCTCTCGCTGCTCTTGCTGCCGTTTCTCCTGCTGCACCTTGGGGCGGCGACACTCCCCTGGCTTTGCCCAGGGTCCTCTCCCGTCGAGGATTTCTTCCCAAGTCCAGAAGTCCTTATTACGCTGCTCCTGCTGCTGCCCGTTACCACGCCGCTTGGTCCTGTTGTGGTGGGTGATTCTGTAAGGGTTTTCCTGTGGTGAAGGAGAAGCGGACCAAAATGCAGCATGGTGGTTATTCATGTTCTTTAATAAAGGAACTAGACATGAAATAACTAACAAAACAATACATGTGCGAAAACCTAAACAGTCCTATCTGGTGCAAACACAGAGACAGGAACAATCACCCACAAACACACAGTGAAACCCAGGCTACCTAAATATGGTTCCCAATCAGAGACAATGACTAACACCTGCCTCTGATTGAGAACCATATCAGGCCAGACATAGAAATAGACAAACAAGACATCCAACATAGAATGCCCACTCAGATCACACCCTGACCAACCAAAACATAGAAACATACAAAGCAAACTATGGTCAGGGTGTGACAGTAACGCCGAGGTCCTTCACAGTGTTTTTTGAGACGACTGTACAACCATTAAGATTAATTGTCAGATTCAACAGAAGATCTCTTTGTTTCTTCGGACCTAGAACAAGCATCTCTGTTTTGTCCGAGTTTAAAAGTAGAACGTTTGCAGCCATCCACTTCCTCATGTCTGAAACACAGGCTTCTAGCGAGGGCAATTTTGGGGCTTCACCATGTTTCATTGAAATGTACAGCTGTGTGTCATCCGCATAGCAGTGAAAGTTAACATTATGTTTTCGAATGACATCCCCAAGAGGTAAAATATATAGTGAAAACAATAGTGGTCCTAAAACGGAACCTTGAGGAACACCGAAATTTACAGTTGATTTGTCATTGGACAAACCATTCACAGAGACTAACTGATATCTTTCCAACAGATAAGATCTAAACCAGGCCAGAACTTGTCCGTGTAGACCAATTTGGGTTTCCAAATTAGTTTGTAAACATTTCTAAAAACATAATTCCACTTTGACAGTATGGTGTATTGTGTGTTAAGCCAGTGACACAAAATCTCAGTGTAATCAGGCTGTAACACAACAAAATTTGAAAAAAGTAAAGGGGTGTGAATACTTTTGGCAGTTTACACATTAGGGAAAGATCAGATAGGTATCAGATATGCAAATAATTGGCAGCATGAATTGGGCAGTCTGTGTAAACACAGCCTAACACTCTCCATTTTGCATCTACTATCAAATTGACTCCAGAGTATATAGTGCCATCAGTAGAACGTGAAGCCATACATCTGTTCTGGCCTATCATCTAGACTCTATCATCACTATCTTCTCATTTGGACGACGTCGTCTGTGTACTTGTCACTACCTCGTCATAATCACAATGTTGACAATGTCAGACCTTGGAGCTGGAATTACATAAGTGCTTTTGACATAACATGAAACTCTGAATGAGCATGGTGACCCACAATTCTAGCTCTGTTAGTTTGAGTATGGTGCTGTTAAGCACAGAGTTGTGGGTTTGAGACTTGCATGGGCCACATACAGTGTTCACCGTAAGTCACTTTGGATCAAAACGTCAACTACACTCACTCACACTAAGTGACCATATCATCTGTGATCTGAAAGTACTCAATGGCACTATTGGGGCCTCTATAGGTCTGCAATCTGTCACCTTCCACTGAATAAGATTCTAATTTCCAGGGACAAGTCTTAGCGCTGTATTCCTGGTGTTTCTCTCTGGTGTTAGTCTCCTTCTCCTCCCAGTAGAGGGAGGATGTCTTTGTTGAATCTGGAGGAATATGAAAGTGTTTCTCTCTGGTGTTAGTCTCCTTCTCCCCCCAGTAGAGGGAGGATGTCTGTGTTGAATCTGGAGGAATATGAAAGTGTTTCTCTCTGGTGTTAGTCTCCTTCTCCTCCCAGTAGAGGGAGGATGTCTGTGTTGAATCTGGAGGAATATGAAAGTGTTTCTCTCTGGTGTTAGTCTCCTTCTCCCCCCAGTAGAGGGAGGATGTCTGTGTTGAATCTGGAGGAATATGAAAGTGTTTCTCTCTGGTGTTAGTCTCCTTCTCCCCCCAGTAGAGGGAGGATGTCTGTGTTGAATCTGGAGGAATATGAAAGTGTTTCTCTCTGGTGTTAGTCTCCTTCTCCCCCCAGTAGAGGGAGGATGTCTGTGTTGAATCTGGAGGAATATGAAAGTGTTTCTCTCTGGTGTTAGTCTCCTTCTCCCCCCAGTAGAGGGAGGATGTCTGTGTTTAATCTGGAGGAATATGAAAGTGTTTCTCTCTGGTGTTAGTCTCCTTTTCCCCCCAGTAGAGAGAGGATGTCTGTGTTGGATCTGGAGGAATATGAAAGTGTTTCTCTCTGGTGTTAGTCTCCTTCTCCCCCCAGTAGAGGGAGGATGTCTGTGTTGAATCTGGAGGAATATGAAAGTGTTTCTCTCTGGTGTTAGTCTCCTTCTCCCCCCAGTAGAGGGAGGATGTCTGTGTTGAATCTGGAGGAATATGAAAGTGTTTCTCTCTGGTGTTAGTCTCCTTTTCCCCCCAGTAGAGAGAGGATGTCTGTGTTGGATCTGGAGGAATATGAAAGGCAGAGCAGCAGGAGGTGTCACTTCCTATCCTCCCTCTTCATACGCATGCACGCGCACACACACACACCGTGCAGTACAGCTTCACACACACATGCAGGGACGCACGCACATACGTACACACACTGTGTTGTACAGCTGTAATTATTCAAGCTGCATGCGTCCTCAGCTTCCTCACTGTACGCCCACATGGCTGTGTCTGTCTCTCACTGCTGTTCCCCTCATCCAAACCTCCAACACAGCCATAGGTCCTACCTAAACTTCCACTTCCTCTTATTTATTATTTAAAAACAATACTCAGAGCTTCCTATAACTGTATCATATAATACGTACCATGACTGTCACATGTTGTCATATTATGCTTTATAGTGAATTCGTAGGTTGGCATTATGCCGAAGGTCAGAACCAAAACTTTTGGTGAGGCTGCCGTCAGCCACTATGGTCCTGGACTTTGGAACAGTCTGCCAGAAGATCTGAGGCCCTCAGAAACCGTTGACATTTTTTCAAAACATCTTAAGACATACTGTACCTTTATTGGCTTTTTTCACTTAGCGTGCTTTTAGTTCTCAGACATTTTATCTACTTTTTTTTATTGCATATCTTTCTATATATTTAATTTATTGTATCCCCTCATATCCCGCTGCAGTAGTCTCTCATATCATATTTTATTTGACCATTGTTACATTTATTTACTTATCTCTGAATTTTTATCCATGTCTAATCATAGACATGTTTTTTGTATTTTATCTTTCTCACTTTTATTATTTTATTTGTTAAGCAGCTTGAAATACATTTGTTGTGAGAAATGTGCTATATGAAGAAAGTTTGCTTGATTGATTGATACAGTACTGTGCATAGACTGTAGACTGATTCCATCATCCCACTTCCGGCTGTTCCCTCTACGGCACACATTGCAGGGAAAATACTCCCTCCAAACACAGACAAACACACGTACACACACCCCAGCATGGCACCCCTGCTGCTTCCACACCTCTCTGCTCCCTGGCACCCTGTACCCACAGTTTAGGGGCACATGGTCAGAACTCAACCCTGGCAAAACAATGTACACACTGTTGCTGAAGACACCCTAACAGCTCATGTAAATTATTCACACATAATTTAAAATGGGGAAATCAAACAGAATATCACACATCAAAGGCTCCTAGAAGGATTCTTTGTGCCATGGGGGGGGGGGGGGGGGGGTTTGGTGTCTGTTGCGCAGATATTTTGCTTGTAAAAATGTGAGCACATTTATTTATCATTAGGTGAGCTTCCAATCCCCCAGCTGGCAGGAGTCCAACTGTTAAGGGCTTCATCTGGAGCCAGTCAGTTTACATAAGAATCCAAAGCCATTTTAGACTGGAGAAAGAAGCAATCACCAGGGAGAAGGGCAGAGTGTTCAATGCTCATCCATTTAAAAGGGAAACAAGTTTTTTTGAAGCCTGCTGCTTTCTGCATGGTTAGCTCCCCAACATCGCTGTAATAGAAGAGAGGCCACTCTGTCAGCCAGAGGGCTGCGGCTGCTTGGCGAGCGGCGAGGGGAGAGCATGTGGTCGAGGAAGTACCCGACACTCTTCAAAACAATCAGTCTTTACGTTCAGCTGAGCAAACACAGGGCCGCCACAACGCACATCAAGATTGGGAGGGGTTGGATTGGGGGATAGGGGGGTAAACCCACATTTAAGTCCATTTTCAATTTCATGCCTAGAGAGACATGTATGGAAGCGCCCCTCTCCATGTTTCATCCATACAGCTCTCATCCTCTCGCAATAACACACACCTCAGCGTTCACACACACACACACACACACACACGCATGCACACACACTGTTTTGTGTGTTAGCTGGATGCACTAAGATAGCATTGATTTCAAACCGTTTGGATCCCAAAACTATTCAGAAGTATACTGTATGTGTTTAAGCCATAGAAACAGATGCCTTTGTATCATACACAGTTCCACAACAGTCCCCCCACAGGCCAGACTGGTATCTGCCTCCCTCTTGAGTAAAGCTTGCCGTTGTGCTATTGTGCTTGTGCCCACATTTGAGAAAGGTCAGGAGGAATCCAATAATGGTGTTAGGAGAGGTCTTCAGAAGTGAGGTGAGAGACGGCCAGTGTTTGCAGACAGACAGATGTACACAGATTGTTTACACCCTCTAACTTGGCTTGTCTGGGTCACCGAGTCCAACACAGCAACAGTAACCAGGGTATTGGAAGATCACACAGAGAGCCTTTAAAAATAACTACATTGATTGACCAAATCGATTCTCCCTCTCTTTAGATGTCTTTGAGATCCTAATGTATCGAATTGGATTGTATAAAACTGATTTAAAATATTAAGACCATAAAGAAAATGGGTTGTCTTTTTCATGTTAGTGAAAAACTGGTTCCAGAACAGACACATTGAAGTCACCTAAGGTCTGTTATTGCTTAAATGGATTGTGCACAAAAACATGAAACACAGACATCGACAGACGCACGCAGACATCGCGCAGACATCGCGCACACACACACCACGCACACACACGCACACACACACACACACACACACACACACACACACACACACACACAAGGATGACTTCAGTAGGAGCGTAAGCAGCAGAGACATCAGTTCTCTATAATCTGCCAGGACCAATCCCCCTACCCTGGTTTCAAAGTAAATGAAGAGTCTTAATAAAGGCCATCATAACATGGGTCTTTTTAAGTGAGACAGCCTCCCTTCTTTACCAGGCAACCCCCTGATGGGCAAACACCTCTTCTCACCAATCTAATTTCCACCAATCGATACATGTAGCTTTCTGAAGACAGCCATGCACCTCTTTGCCCCCCCTCCCCCTCTCTCTTCCTTACAAAGATCAGACATTTATTTACGTTCCTCTAATTAGATGCTGTTTTTATTTACCCAACAATGTTCCAGAGGAATCCCCAATTCTACTGCCCAGTCAATGAACTCCACAGTTGACATTTTCATGGCATTTTCATCCTGCTGTGATCAATACAGTCATTGAGACAATTACTCCTGGGCCATGAACAGTAGAGGCACATAATCACATGATATAATGCAGCCAGACACACTGCTTCAATACTAAACCACTGATTTATCAGCTAAGGACTCTGGTTGCTGAAAAGTGTATTTTCTTTCCATTGTTTAAAAAGAAATTATCAGCAGTATATTGATATAAGGTAAAACATTGCATTCATTTAATTGAAAGCAGTAAAAAAAAAAATCTGAACAAGATGCATTTATTGTCTCTAACCATAATCAGTCTTATCTCTTCAATGAACTTAAAGTCGTAGTGTAATAATTATATTTAAATGCCAAGACTGATTTTGTTTGCATGTTACAATAAAGTAACGTTTGTTCCGTGCCTCAAAAGACCAGATGGTGGAGCCAAAGCTCAGCAGAGAACAACAAGAAGTGATTTCAGCAACGCACAAAGTCCTCAAATCCTCTGGCCTCTTGGATACCTTGGTGTGTGTGTGTGCATGCATGTGTGTATGTGTGTCTGTGAATGTGTGTCCGCGCCTGTGTGTGTGTGTGTCTGTGCGCGTGCTGTCGTGCTTGTGTGTGTGTGTCTGTGCGCGTGCTGTCGTGCCTGTGTGTGTGTCTGTGCGCGTGCTGTCGTGCCTGTGTGTGTGTGTGTCTGTGCGCGTGCTGTCGTGCTTGTGTGTGTGTATGTGTTTACTCCAGACTGTAAAAGTTGTTCTCAGTTGAGAAAAGGAGAACAGGGTTCATTTTCAAGATTTGTGGCCTGGTAGCGGGGTATGGATGAATAATGATTGAATTCAACTGTGCTGGAACAGAAACACATTCCACACACTCTGCAAACGCTAACTGCGAGAGACAAACAACAACTACATCAGAACATTTACAAGTAAGAAAGCTCAGAGATGGAATATCTGGGCGACGAGCGCCTCACACTCCTCCGAGTGAGATGAAACACTATTCTAGGATACTGCTAAATGCTTCACATATATATATGCTTTAAATGTGCTTCAACAAAAACAGACATGGGAAGTGAGTGAATTTGAAAGGGAATCTTTTTGGGGGAACCAATGTCTTATTTGCGCTGTCAGAGGAGGATAAACCCAACAGGCAAGGTTACATTTTCTTTAGCTGCTTAAAGGAGAATATAATGCTTTAATGACAACACATATTTCCTCCATCAATATATGTAGAAAAGATAATCTGATGTACAACAACACCACCTTCTGTGGTTCTTTATTTCACTTTTAAATCACAGTTGTCAACAGGTTTAAAATACTTTCAATGTTGAGGTTTTTCAAAGTGCAGGAAATTACAACAGAAATAGGAGTTTAATTCTCCTGACAAAGACAAGGCCATGTTTGAGTCATGATCGCCTTCCCAGTTTCAGGGGGATCTGACCTGTACCAGTTTCAGGGGGACCTGACCTGTACCAGTTTCAGGGGGACCTGACCTGTACCAGTTTCATGGGGATCTGACCTGTAGCAGTTTCAGGGGGATCTGACCTGTACCAGTTTCATGGGGATCTGACCTGTACCAGTTTCATGGGGATCTGACCTGTATCAGTTTCAGGGAGATCTGACCTGTACCTGTTTCATGGGGATCTGACCTGTATCAGTTTCATGGGGATCTGACCTGTATCAGTTTCATGGGGATCTGACCTGTACCTGTTTCAGGGGGATCTGACCTGCACCAGTTTCATGGGGATCTGACCTGTATCAGTTTCATGGGGATCTGACCTGTATCAGTTTCATGGGGATCTGACCTGTACCTGTTTCAGGGGGATCTGACCTGTATCAGTTTCATGGGGATCTGACCTGTACCTGTTTCAGGGGGATCTGACCTGCACCAGTTTCATGGGGATCTGACCTGTATCAGTTTCATGGGGACCTGACCTGTATCAGTTTCAGGGGGATCTGACCTGTATCAGTTTCATGGGGATCTGACCTGTACCTGTTTCAGGGGGACCTGACCTGTATCAGTTTCAGGGGGATCTGACCTGTATCAGTTTCAGGGGGATCTGACCTGTATCAGTTTCAGGGGGATCTGACCTGTACCTGTTTCAGGGGGACCTGACCTGTATCAGTTTCAGGGGGATCTGACCTGTATCAGTTTCAGGGGGATCTGACCTGTATCAGTTTCAGGGGGATCTGACCTGTATCAGTTTCATGGGGATCTGACCTGTATCAGTTTCATGGGGATCTGACCTGTACCTGTTTCAGGGGGATCTGACCTGTATCAGTTTCATGGGGATCTGACCTGTACCTGTTTCAGGGGGATCTGATCTGTACCAGTTTCATGGGGATCTGACCTGTATCAGTTTCAGGGGGATCTGACCTGTACCTGTTTCAGGGGGATCTGACCTGTACCAGTTTCATGGGGATCTGACCTGTATCAGTTTCAGGGGGATCTGACCTGTACCAGATTCATAGGGACTTGACCTGCACCAGTTTCATGGGGATCTGATCTGTACCAGTTTCAGGGTGATCTGACCTGTACCAGTTTCATGGGGACCTGACCTATATCAGTTTCAGGGGGATCTGACCTGTATCAGTTTCATGGGGGGGATCTGACCTGTACCAGATTCATGGGGATCTGACCTGCACCAGTTTCATGGGGATCTGACCTGCACCAGTTTCAGGGGGATCTGACATGTACCAGTTTCATGGGGACCTGACCTATATCAGTTTCAGGGGGATCTGACCTGTACCAGATTCATGGGGATCTGACCTGCACCAGTTTCAGGGGGATCTGACATGTACCAGTTTCATGGGGACCTGACCTGTATCAGTTTCATGGGGACCTGACCTGTATCAGTTTCATGGGGATCTGACCTGTACCAGTTTCATGGGGACCTGACCTGTATCAGTTTCATGGGACCTGACCTGTCTCAGTTTCATGGGGTCTGACCTGTCTCAGCACACCTTTCTGCCCTAACATTACTTTTTTCAGTGCTAGAAACTTTATAGTTCTGAAATGTGTCAACTCTCTCTCGCTCTCTCCATGCTCCCCAACCCTATACAGTAAGCCACTCATCATGTGGATATCAATCACCATACAGTGTGCATTTAAATTCACACCACATATACTGTAGATCCAGGAGGATGTCCATCAGGACATGCACTGGGAGGATTGCAAGCAATCCACTTTGTGAAGAGACTAACATGTTGGAGAGCACATCTGTGGAATCATTCACCCTTAGCAATTCAGATTGCTATGGCTATCACCAACGCTAATGGCTGTACCTGGTGGCCCTTCCTTCATGGGACCTACGTTTTGTGTAGTTAGATTTGGCAGCAATTCATTCCAGGAAGCATCAGTAGCTGACTTCTCTATTTTATCAGCCCCTGGTTAGAAGCTGGCCAGAAAATAATTCTGCAGCAATTACCATATGTTGTGATTGTGGTTTTGGACCAGCACCGTGACATCTGTGTTATATTGGCATCTGGGGCACACTGAAGCAACTTCCACAGGCTACATTCCTTCTCTGCATCTACTGAACAGGTGCTCTCTTCAACACTGCTCTCCTACAGAGGATTCAGGGCTAACCAAAGCACTGACTCTCTGCCTACCCTGTTAAAGGTTTTATTTACACTGACAGCATGTTTGTAAAATAGTAATTACAGAAAAACAGACTTTAAGAGGATTGCACAAAGTAAGAGCACTGTAATTCCATTACACTCCCATCACTTGTTAGTTCTCTCACTGCACACAAAAGTCAATTGGAATAATTAATTTGACTAAAACAACAGAAAATAGTTAAGACATTTTATTCACTGACAGAATCAATGCTTTTGTTATTATCAACAGAGTTGGGCTTTATCCTGCTTTTTTTCTGGGGCCTGTTTAAAATGTGTGGAGGACTTAGAGGGATAACAGGACTTAGAGAGTTGTCCCTAGGCCATGCCTGCCTCAGCCTAGACAAAGCCCCAACTAGAGGCCGGCTCTCAACATCTTTACACACTGTACTGAAGACACCCCGTTAGACTACTCACACGCACACACACACATACACACAGAAATACAGACAATCCGCTCCTCAGGACCAGACAGCCTGTTCTCTCATTACCTTTGAAAGAACTAAACCCACACAGAAACACACACATACACACACATTTCATGCACACAGTAAACGATGAGGCGTTTGGAATATCTACAGGGAATTCTCTGACACAAACAATCAATTATTTCTTTAAACTTCTTCCATTCATCATAATTTGTCTGAGATGACAGTCTGGAGCAGGTGTTAACCTGGCTCAGTGGTGAGAGGAGAGGAGAGGATAGCAGCCCGCTGGGGTCTCAGACAGACAGAGCCTGCATCTTAAATGGCACCCTATTCCCTATTTAGTGCACTACTTTTAACCAGGGTCCATAGGGCTCTGGTCAAAAGTAGAGCACTATATAGAGAATAGGATGCAATTTGAGATGCTGCCAGAGACTTTGTGTGCCGTGTGTCCCTGTGTTAAATTATGTTTCCCCCAGGAAGGGACTGGGAGGGAGCAGCAGGGCTGTCCTGGCCTGTCATACAGCCTCTCACTCCTACAATAAACCAGACCATCATCACATCAGAATGCCAACTGTCACAGAGCCCTGCTATCTGTTCCAGAATGGTTCTATGCTTTCCATGTTCTGGTCGGAAGTGTTATGCATGTTTGATGTTTTTCACCTCGTCACAGGAAGAGGGGCCTTCCTGTCCCTGTCACTCTGCTGTCCTCCTCCTGCTACAGAGAATAGAGCACATACGTGATCAACTCTGTAAGTTATAGGAGCTTGACCAGACGTTATTTCAATTTCTGCATCAAAGAATTATCGGCCATGACATTAACACATGAGGGGGCTTTTAAGTCAATTGTGGCAGCAATGTCAACTCACTAATTTATCAGGCCTGTAGCAATTATTATATTAATCCATTAAATTCATAAAGCATTAGGCTCCATAAAGCAGTCAAGTGATCCAATTACATTGCTCATGTAAAAGTGTGACACAATAGAATTATAGGGATAGCTTTATCTAATACATAAATACATAGACGTACGGATATCTAGGTAAAGTGTGTCAGCTATACCAGAGGATCACAACTTTGATAGGACAACAATCCTGTGTAATATATGGCACGGAGACATACACACAGTGCTGAAATGGTGGACAAAGTGAAAGCAATGAAACGAGAGAACGATTAGCTTAGTCAGTTGGACAGGAGGTTGAAAAATATCTAATAATAATCGTGCAATACTGAGTAAGTTAGGAACTGCAGAATAAAATAGGATTCTCCAAGGAGAAAATAAAAACGAGGAGAAAAAAAGAAATCTAGAATCTGTTCCAAAATGACAATCTGTTTTCAAGATGTGTATAATTAGATGACCAACGCATTCTAACATCAGTGGAACAGTGCCTGGGTCCTCGGGAAAAGGAAACGGCAAGAATTAAACACTTTGACCACAGCATAATGTTTATAATGCATAATGGGAAGAATAAGTACATTTAAAAAGAGCTATTTAAGGTCTTTAAAAAGGGATAGGATAAACACTGTTTTATAAGCAGAATGATAATCAGAATTAGATTTTACAAAGCTGTAAATCATAATGTGAACCTCAGAGAAAACGTCGCAGGGCTTGGAAGGGAATGATCTAAAATGCTAGTTGAAGAAGAATAAAACTTTCATGGTTTTTAAAATAAATGAATTATCTTCTAAATTACAGGCCTCATTATAGAAGGATCCTGCCACCATTATCATCATTAAAAACAGATGGGCTACTTATATACTCAGCATGCCCTCATACTATGTAATGCAGATTCATATTCATGACCAGGATGATCTATTCCTATAGATTAATTAAGTGTTCAGGGATATTTGAGTTTATCACAAATGTATCAAGTGGAGATTGACTTTTGATCATTAAGGGGGAATTAAATCACAGTATTTACAGTCATTTCCCTGACATGAGGAAAAAGGTGAATTTTCATATGGATTATAAAAGCCAGGCAAAGTAATGTAATGTAATTGCTATTAAAGGTAAAAGGAAATTCAATATACGGGGAGATTATACTATATATTTTGATTCATATTTTTCTTTTATGTTATTTTATCACTGAAACATAGGCACTGATCCTCAGTTACAGACAAATTACCTACCATGTCAAAGCTGTTCCACAGTGAGTGACAAAGACTAGCATGAAGCCAAATGAACAAGGACAAGCAGGAGAAAGTTCACATTCATATTCAATATTTAAATTCAATGTGTGAGAGTGTGAGCCGAGTGTGAGTGCTCGGTGATCGCAGCGCACTGCTCTGCTGCTTGAAGTACTGTAGATTGCTGGCTTTGACATTTCCCCATTGTGCACAGCGGTGCAGCAGGCAATAATTAAATATCAGGTGCATAAGCTGCTCTTTAATTTGACATGTGTGCTCCAGGCAATAAACACACGTGGTGCAATGGGGGCAGAGTAATTGCAGAGGAATAAAATATCGTATCAAGAGTGAGCGGATCATTGTATCAGGTACCTGATGACAGCTCATTTGATCATTACGCCAGGGCTAAAGAGGTTGGCTAATTAGTTGCCATTAAAACTCACCCTCTAATCAGGGGTCGCTCTTGCATAAAAAATGTCCTTATCTCCAGATGAGTGAACAATGCCCTTAACCCTTTCATGCCTAGGCAAGCTCCCCTCCTGCAGCTATTTGCAATATAAATTAGGCACTAGGATGTAGTGAAAAAAATGGAGGGGGCGGTCCTTCTGTATTGTCATTTTACTGTCTGTAGAAGATAACTGTTAATCCCTTCAGCAGAACTACTTAGATAATATACATTCCTCTACTATGGATACTTTGGAGTGGTTTTGGTCTATTCATAGCTCTAGTGTTGTGAACTGAGGTGAGATTACAGGTATTGAAAACCCCACCTACTACTGACGTAACAACAAATCAAATCAAATCAAATCAAATGTATTTATATAGCCCTTCGTACATCAGCTGATATCTCAAAGTGCTGTACAGAAACCCAGCCTAAAACCCCAAACAGCAAGCAATGCAGGTGTAGAAGCATGGTGGCTAGGAAAAACTCCCCAGAAAGGCCAAAACCTAGGAAGAAACCTAGAGAGGAACCAGGCTATGTGGGGTGGCCAGTCCTCTTCTGGCTGTGCCGGGTGGAGATTATAACAGTGTTACATATATATGTTACATAGATGGAAAAAAGCTGTCCTTGCAATGGTCTTGATATGTTCTTCAAAAGAGAGATCAGGGTCCAGAGTAACGCCGAGGTCCTTCACAGTTTTATTTGAGACGACTGTACAACCATTAACAACAGATGGTATTATTTTCTCAATGTTCCATAAAAAAGAGATGTGGTTGAGGCTAGGAGTTCAACCAAAGCAGAGGAAGAATAAGTCAGTGGAGTGAGATTAAAAGAATGCTTATGCAACATGGCACGGATGCATTATGTCAATAGGAGTTAAGAATTAATTCTTCAGAGCTCTCCCTTGTGAGAAGGCCCCTGTCGTCTGTGGAACTAAAGGTTCCTCTTGCTGTGACTTTCAAGGATGGCAGAAAGTGCTCTGGTGAGAGCCCCATGCAATATTAGCTGACAGCCCCATATAAATAATGAGGCACATAATGCCATGTGCGAGCGCTAGTGTCTCCACAAGGGCTTTCAATAGGTGCACCCTTGCCGCTACATTTCCATTTTGTTCAACAAAGAGCCAGTCTTCACAGACGACTTCTGTCTGAAAGCTTTGCCTGATCATTCTTTTATGTGCCACTTCCCAGAATGCACAATATTCACAGGACCTCATGATAATAGGCTCGTCGGGACACCGGGAGGGAAGAGAAAGAGGCGTCTTGTCGGAGTGCATACATCCAGGCCTGGCCCCGGGGAGAGGGCCATGCCGTGCGACACTCCAGTCACAGGAAGCCAGGGGACTGCCGTGCAGTGTGCCTGACTCCTCTTCCCCCCCATCATGGTGGCTAATGGCTGCCATGTTTGAGAGAAGGGCTGTGCTGGTGCCTCAGCCTGGGCTGATGTAAGAGGAGATCCATTAGAGGTCGTAAGCACACACAGGCTGGGCCGGGGTGACGGTCGATTGATAAGACTGTAAGGGAAGTGAGGCGGAAGTAGCTTTTGCCTCTTTCTTTCCTGACTCCCCTCCACAAGGACTGCTTTAACTAGACTGAAATGGAGTGGAAAATTGATGGAGATGTCTTGCATTGTGATTGTACTTCTGGACTGTGTAAAGTACTTCTGGGCTGTGAGCAGCTCTGGTAGAGGGTAGGCCTCTGTTTTGAAGTGGTCAGAAAATTGACCATATTCTCTTGAGCAATCGAAGACATCTTCAATAGTTCCCATCTGTGTCCAATATTGTGTTATAACTCGGATGCGACATGTAAACATGGGCACAGCAGCATCGCTACAGGCACAATCCACTGTTTGCTCTCGAAACACTGTGAACCAATTACACAATGCTGATGGGAGCCTGTCTATTGACATTTTTCACTCTTTCTAAACCTGTCTATTCCTAGACATCTCTCAGAGAATAATACTCTACTCTATGTTGTACCATTTCTACAGTCATTGAGAAATGCCCTGCTGCCCGAATGATTGCATTTCACTGGCAAACAGTACTGTACACATCTTAATTAGATTAATTCAGAGACAATAATTTACTGGGGAGCCATTGGGAAGCTGAGAGCTGAGAGCCCATCCATATGCTACTAATTTCCTGCTTTATTCATTGTGTGTTCTGGCTTTGTGTGGGAGGCTCCACAACTTCCATCTTTCTGACAAATCAGCCAAAATAGCAACGCAAACATTTTCCTTCTCCTTCTTTTCAGCCCAGTTAAAATATCACAGGATTGTATAAATTAAGACTGTCGAAAAATGTCATTAATAATGAAACATGCATACTATTTCTCAATCCTGTTTCTCCTTATAAATAAATGATAATTTGTTTCTCTGCATCGTTACACAAAGGCCTGAGACTACTCTCCAACATTCTAATTATTTTGAAATAAATACAACATGAATAGATTGAGTGTCTTATCTCACGCTTTCCCCCATTGGTTGACATGAAAACAGAGAGGAACTAGAGAGGTAGTATGCTCCAATAGGATGCTGCTGTTGACACTGAAAGTGAAAAAGGATCAGTGAAGGTTCTCAAAGGGTGAGGATCAGCAGAATTAAAGCAAAACGATTCGTTTGGACATTACAGAACTTTCTTTAAGTATCCTAAAACAGCAAAGCAGACTCTATGGAACATCTCTCTGGGACTCATCAAGCCTAGCTTATTTACTAAGAATAAGCTTTGACCTTTGAATCAATGCAGAATAGAGAAAGGGGAAACAGCGTGGGGTTTATTTTTCAGGGCCTGCAACATCTACAGCACAAACACTCCACCTATCTAACCACTAAGCTGTCAAAGAGCAGGGCTTGGGCTTGTAAACACACAGACCGGATGTGACATTACCATGGGTGAACTGTTATTACAGGCGGCTCTAGCAGCAGCAATAGCTCTGCAGGCCCTCAGCTTTCTACATGGAGAATAGAGGCTGGGACACAATGAGAGAGATCATTACCAGACCCAAGAGCATACAACATGTACAAAATAATATTCCTGCACATGATCATTTTACCCCTTTGCTAATGACAACGTTTCACACTATAATAATTGTATTTCTTGATAATTCAAAAAATTCCACATTGATTAAACATTTACAAGGTACTCAATGATTCATGAGATTTGTTTAAATGTACACATACAGTGCCATAGAATTTTTCCAGATTTTGTTGTGTTACAGCCTGAATTTAAAATGGATTAAATGGAGATTTTTGGTCACTGGTTTACACACAATACCCCATAATGTCAAAGGGGAATTAGGTTTTTCAAAATGCTTTACAAATCAATTAAAAATAAAAAGTTTAAATGTCTTGAGTCAATAAGTATTCCACCCCTGTATGGAATACAGTTATGGCAAGCCTAAATAAGTTCAGGAGTAAAGTAAAGGGGGTATTAACAGGGACACAACTTTCCCTGGGGACATGACCCCACCACATTCTCAAATTGCTAAAGCTTAAGACAAACTTCTAAAGTTGATTTCCAAACTGGTTGATAGAGGCTTTTCCTGATGACCCAAAACATGTAAAACAAAAATGTGAGGAAAATCTGGGAGACACTATTGATGATGAATGGATACAGAGATGTTTGAATGCCCAGTCATGTTCATATAATCTCAGAAATAAATTACTGCAGTTTAATCCATAGAACATACTATATTCCAGTGAACGTGAATATAATGCACTTTCATGAGGTCTGGATGCCTTATATGGAATACTGTACGACAAAAGGAGTCTGTATTGAAAACATGCCCACATCAGGGAGCTACCTATTTATGCCATCCCTAGCTACTGGGCTGCTCAGTCCTGGCCCTGGGGATCTGCCATACTGTTGGTTGTCACTCTGGCCTTGGACTAACAAACCTGAAAACAATGATGTATGTTTCACTAAGATCTTAAAGCTGAGTGGGGTGTGTTGTGTTGGGGCGCTGCAGTGCGGAGGCCCCTAGAGGCGGAACGGGGTGATCCAGCTATATTGTGTGCAGTAAAAAGCTCTACAGCATTATCAAATCAATTCAACTTTTATTGGTCACATACACGTGATTAGCAGATGTTATCGCGAGTGTAGCGATATCTAATATCTAATATCTAACAGGTAATATCTAACAAATTCCACAACATATACCCAATACACACAAATCTAAGTAGGAATGATTTAGGACTATATTCATATGGACGAGCGATGTCAAAGCGGAACGGACTAAGATGCAGTAGAAAAACAGTAAATACATATGAGATGAGTAATGCAAGATATGTAAGCATTATTAAGTGAATGAGATACCGTAGAATAGTATAGAAAACAGTATTAACACATGAGATGAGTAATGCCAGATATGTAAACATTATTAAAGTGACTAGTGTTCCATTCCTTAAAGTGGCCAGTGATTCCTAGTCTATGTCTATAGGCAGCAGCCTCTAATGTGCTAGTGATGGCTGTTTAACAGTCTGATGGCGTTGACATAGAAGCTGTTTTTCAGTCTCTCGGTCCCAGCTTTGATGCACCTGTACTGACATCGCCTTCTGGATGATAGCAGAGTGAACAGGCAGTGGCTCGGGTAGTTGATGTCCTTGATGATCTTTTTGGCCTTCTTGTGATATCGGGTGCTGTAGGTGTCCTGGAGGGCAGGCAGTTTGCCTCCGGTAATGCGTTGGGCAGACCGCACCACCCTCTGGAGAACCTTGCGGTTTCGGGCGGTGCAGTTGCCGTACCAGGCGGTGATACAGCCCGACAGGATTTTAGGTGACAAGCCAAATCTCTTTAGCCTCCTGAGGTTGAAGAGGCTCTGTTGTGCCTTCTTCACCACACTGTCTGTGTGGGTGGTCCATTTCAGTTTGTCAGTGATGTGTACGCCAAGGAACTTGAAGCTTTCCACCTTCTCCACCGCGGTCCTGTCGATGTAGATAGGGGGGTGAACCCTCTGCTTTTTCCTGAAGTCCACAATCATCTCCTTTGTTTTGTTGACGTTGATTGAGGAGTTGTTTTCCAGGCACCACACTCCCAGAGCCCTCACCTCCTCCCTGTAGGCTGTCTCGTCATCGTTGGTAATCAAGCCCACTGCTGTTGTGTCGTCTGCAAACCTGATGATTGAGTTGGAGGCATGCTTGGCCACACAGTCATGGGTGAACAGGGAGTACAGGAGGGGGCTGAACACGCACCCTTGTGGGGACCAAATGTTGAGGATCAGCGGAGTGGAGGTGATGTTTCCTACCTTCACCACCTGGGGGCGGCCCATCAGGAAGTCCAGGATCCAATTGCACAGGGCGGGGTTCAGACCCAGGGCCTCGAGCTTAATGATGTGCATGGAGGGTACTATGGTGTTGAATGCTTATCTATAGTCAATGAACAGCATTCTTACATAGGTATTCCTCTTGTCCAGGTGGGATAGGGCAGTGTGCAGAGTGATGACGATTGCATTGTCTGTGGATCTATTGGGGCGGTAAGCAAATTGAAGCGGGTCTGGAGTGGCAGGTAAGGTGGAGGTGATATGATCCTTAACTAGTCTCTCAAAGCACTTCATGATGACAGAGGTGAGTGCTATGGAGCGATAGTCATTAAGTTCAGTTACCTTTGCTTTCTTGGATACAGGAACAATGGTGGCCATAGGCCTATGACATTAATTATGACACCCTCTTTAACTATGACACCCTCTTTAATTTGGGACAGTGAATATTTTTTTCTTCTTTTGGCTCTATACACCAAAAGTTTGGATTTGAAATCAAACAATGACTATGAAGTTAAAGTGCAGACTGTCAGCTGTTATTTGGGGGTATTTTCATCCATATCAGGTGAACCGTTTAGAAAGTACAGCACTTTTTGTACATGGCCCTCCCATTTTACGGGAGCAAAAGTATTGGGACAAATTAATTTGTATGTATATTAAAGTAGTTAAAATGTAAGTATTTGGTCCCACATTCATAGTACACAATGACTAAATCAAGTTTGTTACACATTTGCTGTTTGTTTTGGTTGTGTTTCAGATTATTTTGTGCTCAATAGAAAATAATGGTAAATAATGTGTTGTGTAATTTTGGAGTCACTTTTATTGTAAATAAGAATAGAATATGGTTCAAAAATGTTCTATATTAATGTGTTTGCTACTATGATTACAGATAATCCTGAATGAATAGTGAATTATATCTCTTATCTAACTTTCTCACTCATCGTTATTCACGATTCATTCAGGATTATCCATAATCATGGTAGCATCCACATTCATGTAAAATGTTTGTCCCATGTTTCATGAGCTTAAATAAAAGATTCCATAAATATTCCATACACACACAAAAAAATTATTTCTCTCAAATTTCTGTTAGTGAGCATTTCTCCTTCACAAAGATAATCCATCCACCTGACAGGTGTGGCATATCAAGAAGCATGACCATTGCACATAGGCACCTTGTGCTGGGGACAATAAGTGTGCAGTTTTGTCACACAACACAATGACACAGATGTCTCAAGTTGTGAGGGAGCGTGCAGTTGGCATTCTGACTGCAGGAATGTCCACCAGAACCTTTGCCAGAGCATTTAATGTCAATTTATCTACCATAAGCTGTCTCCAACATCATTTTTGAGAATTTGGCTGTATGTCCAAGCAGCCTCACAACTACAGACCATGTGTATGGCGTCGTGTGGATGAGCGGTTTGCTGATGTCAACGCTGTGAACAGAACGCCCCATGGTGGCGGTGGGGTTATGGTATGGGCAGGCATAAACTACGGACAACGAACACAATTGCATTGTATGTGGACACTTGATCGTTGAACATCTCATTCCAAAATCATGGGCATTCATATGGAGTTGGTCCCCCCTTTGCTGCTATAACAGCCTCCGTTTTTCTGGAAAGGCTTTTCACTTGATGTTGGAACATTGACGTGGAGACTTCCTTCATTCAGCCACAAGAGCATTAGTGAGGTCAGGCACTGATGTTGGCCGATTAGGTCTGGCTCACAGTAGGCGTTCCAATTCATCCCAAAGTTGTTCAATGGGGTTGGGGTCAAATCAAATCAAATCAAATTGTATTTGTCACATGCGCCGAACTTAACAGGTGACAGGTAACCTGACAGTGAAATGCTTACTTACAAGCCCTTAACCAACAATGTAGTTTGGAGAAAAATAATAACAAACAAATAATTAAAGAGCAGCATTGAAATAACAATAGCGAGGCTATACACAGGGGATATCGGTACAGAGTCAGTGTGCGGGGCCACCAGTTAGTAAAGGTAATTGAGGTAATATGTACATGTAGGTACATTATAGTTATAAAAGTGACTATGCATAGATAATAACAGAGAGTAGCAGCAGCGTAAAAGAGGGGAGGGGGGGCAATGCAAATAGTCTGGCTAGCCATTTGATTAGATGTTCAGGAAGCTGTTTAGAAGCCTCTTGTACCTAGACTTGGCACTCCGGTACCGCTTCCGGTGCGGTAGCAGAGAGAACAGTCTATGACTAGGGTGGCTGTAGTCTTTGACAATTTTTAGGGCCTTCTTCTGACACCGCCTGGTATAGAGGTCCTGGATGGCAGGAAGCTTGGCCCCAGTGATGTACTGGGCGGTATGCACTGCCCTCTATAGTGCCTTGCGGTCGGAGGCCGAACAGTTGCCATACCAGTCAGTGATGCAACCCGCCAGGATGCTCTCAATGGTGCAGCTGTAGAACCTTTTGAGGATCTGAGGACCCATTCCAAATATTCTCAGTCTCCTGAGGGGGGATAGGTTTTGTCGTGCCCTCTTCACGACTGTCTTGGTGTGCTTGGACCATGTTAGTTTGTTGGTGGTGGACACCTTGGAACTTGAAGGTCTCAACCTGCTCCACTACAGCCCTGTCGATGAGAATGGGGGCGTGCTCGGTCCTCCTTTTCCTGTAGTCAATCACAATCATCTCCTTTGTCTTGATCACGTTGAGGGAGAGGTTGTTGTCCTAGCACCACACGGCCAGGTCTCTGACCTCCTCCCTATAGGTTGTCTTGTCGTTGTTGGTGATCAGGCCTACCACTGTTGTGTCATCTGCAAACTTAATGATGGTGTTGGAGTCATGCCTGTCCGTGCAGTCATGAGTGAACAGGGAGTACTGGAGGGGACTGAGCACGCACACATGAGGGGCCCCCGTGTTGAGGATCAGCTTTGTGGATGTGTTGTTACCTACCCACGATCCAGTTGCAGAGGGAGATGTTTAGTCCCAATGTCCTTAGCTTAGTGATGAGCTTTGAGGGCACTATGATGTTGAACGCTGAACTGTAGTCAATGAATAGCATTCTCACATAGGTGTTCCTTTTGTTCAGGTGTGAAAGGGCAGTGTGGAGTGCAATAAAGATTGCATCATCTGTGGATCTGTTGAGGCGGTATGAAAATTGAAGTGGGTCTAGGGTTTCTGGGATAATGAAGGTTACCTTAGTGTTCTCGGGCACAGGGACTATGGTGGTCTGCTTCAAACATGTTGGTATTACAGACTCAGACAGGGAGAGGTAGAAGATGTCAGTGAAGACTCTTGCCAGTTAGTGCATGCTCGCAGTACACGTCATGGTAATCCGTCTGGCCCTGCGGCCTTGTGAATGTTGACCAGTTTAAAGGTCTTACTCACATCGGCTGCGGAGAGCGTGATCACACAGTTGTCTGGAAGAGCTGATGCTCTCATGCATGTTTCAGTGTTACTTGCCTCGAAGCGAGCATAGAAGTAATTTAGCTCATCTGGTAGGCACGTGTCACTGGGCAGCTCTCAGCTGTGTATCCCTTTGTAGTCTGTAATAGTTTACAAGCCCTGCCCCATCTGACAAATGTCGGAGCCGGTGTAGTACGATTCAATCTTTGTCCTGTATTGATGCTTTGCCTGTTTGATGGTTCATCTCAGGGCATAGCAGGATTTCTTATAAGCTTCCAGGTTAGAGTCCCGCTCCTTGAAAGCGGCAGCTCTACCCTTTAGCTTAATGCGGATGCTGCCTGTAATCTATGGCTTCTGGTTGGGGTATGTACGTACAGTCACTCTGGGGACGAGGTCATTGATGCAATTATTGATGAAGCCAGTGACTGATGTGGTGTACTACTCAATGCCATTGGAAGAATCCTAGAATATATTCCAGTCTGTGCTATCAAAACAGTCCTGTAGCTTAGCATTTGCTTCATCTGACCACTTTTTTATTGACCGAGTCACTTGTGCTTCCTGCTTTGATTGTTGCTTGTCAGCAGGAATCAGGATGATATAATTAATGTCAGATTTGCCAAATGCAGGGTGAGGGAGATCTTTGTACGCATCTCTGTGTGTGGAGTAAAGGTGTTCTAGAGTTTTTTCCCTCTGGATGCACATTTAACATGCTGGTAGAAATGAGGTAAAACGGATTTAAGTTTCCCTGCATTGAAGTCCCCAGCCACTAGGAGCGCCGCCTCTGGATGAGCGTGTTCCTATTTGCTTATGACCGTATACAGCACATTAGGAGCGGTCTTAGTGCCAGTATCGGTTTGTGGTGGTAAAAGACAGCTACAAAGTGTATAGATGGAAACTCTCTAGGTAGATAGAGTGGCGGATGGCAGGTAGCCTAGTGGTTATAGGGTTGTGCCAATAACTGAAAGTTTGCTGGATCTAAATCTCTGAGCTGACAATGTAAAAAAATCTGTTGTTCTACCCCTGAACAATGCAGTTAACCCACTGTTCCCGGGTAGGCCGTCATTGTAAATAAGAATTAGTTCTTTATTGATTTGCCTAGTTAAATTAAAAATAATTGTGTGGTCTACAGCTTATCATAAGATACTCTACCTCAGGTGAGCAAGACCATGAGACTTTCTTAGATATTGTGCACCAGCTGTTGTTCACAAATAGACTGCCAGCCCTTGTCTTACGATAGGCTGCTGTTCTATATTGCCGACACAGGGTATAACCCGCCAGCTGTATGTTATTCATGTCGTTGTTCAGCCACGACTCAGTGAAACATAAGATTTTTTTTTAAATGTATGTCTTGTTGGTAGGATATACGTGATTGTAGTTTGTCCACTTTATTATCCAGCGATTGAACGTTGGCCAATAGTACCAATGGCAAAGGCAGATTAGCCACTCGGCGCCGGATCCTCACAAAGCACCCCGATCTCCTTCCGCGAAACCTCCGTCTACTTCTGCAAATGATGGGGATGAGGGCCTGTTTTGGTGTCTGGAGTAAATCCCTCTCATCCGACACGTTAAAGAAAAATTATTTGTCCAGTTCAAGGTGAGTAATCACTGTTCTGATATCCAGAAGCTATTTTCGGTCATAAGAGACGGTAGCAGCAACATTTTGTACAAAATAAACAATGCGTAAAAACAAACAAAATAGCTACCATTTAACGGCAGCCATCCCGTCCTGCGCTATCCATGTGCTTGTCTCCACCCCCTCCAGGTGCCACCCATCTTCCCCACTTATCCTCTGGGTATTTATACCTGTGTTTTCTGTCTGTCTTTGCCAATTTGTCTTGTTTTTCAAGCTTATCAGTGTTTGTCATGTCAACTCCTGTTTTTCCCAATCTTTTTTTCTCGTCCTCCTGGTTCCTCCTGGTTTTGCCTGTCCCGACCTGTACCCGCCCACCTGACCACTGCCTGTCCCTGACCCTGAGACTGCCCGCCGTCCTGTACCTTTGCTCTACTTCTGCATTACCATCCTCTGCCTGACCTGACCCTGAGCCTGCCTGACTTCCTGTACCTTGGCCTCTACTCTGGATTATCGACCCATGCCTGCCTTGACCTGTCGTTTGCCTGAACAGCTACAATAAACATTGTTACTTCACACAGTCTACACTTGGGTCTTACCTTGATTCCTAATAAGTAAGGCTATTCTACTGCCAATGCTCTCCTATGGAGATTGCATGGCTGTGCACTCTATTTTATACACCTGTCAGGAACGGGTGTGGCTGAAATAGCAGAATCCACTAACACTCTCTGTGCATAATAGTGTTTAACATGATTTTTGAATGATTACCTCTGTACCGCACACATACAATTATCTGTAAGGTCCCTCAGTAGAGCAGTGAATTTCAAACATAGATTCAACCACAAAAACCAGGGAGGTTTTCCACTGCCTCACAAAGAAGGGCACCTACTGGTAGATGGATAAAAAAAGC
The DNA here is from genome assembly GCF_057628025.1 of Oncorhynchus mykiss. Lineage (NCBI taxonomy): Eukaryota > Metazoa > Chordata > Actinopteri > Salmoniformes > Salmonidae > Oncorhynchus > Oncorhynchus mykiss. The sequence continues at coordinate 73,342,670 of NC_143027.1, read as the reverse complement.
AGACATTGAATTTCCTTTTGAGCATGGTGAAGCTATTAATTACACTTTGGATGGTGTATCAATGAACCCAGTCACTACAGAGATATAGGCATCCTTCCTAACACAGTTGCTGGAGAGGAAGGAAACTGCTCAGGGATTTCACCATGAGGCCAATCATGACTTTAAAACAGTTTCATAGTTTAATGGCTTTGATAGGTGAAACTTCACAATTATTTTGCATTTCAGGGGTATACTAATAACTGAAGAACATGTTTTTTTCCGAAGCAATGAGTGAAGTAAGAGACACATGAAAACAACTTTAATGAAAATATGAGTGATGACAAAATACTAAACAAGTCAAACAAGTCAATGAAGTGAAAGGCAATAGTTGATGTGAAAAAGTATCCAGTACAATGTAATTGTACATTTTCTATGGCTCCCTGTTAAAATAAAGGTTAAATAAAATACATCTAAGTAGAATCAGTGTGTGGGTGCATGTGTGTGTGAGCGCCCTCGCTCGCTCAAAGAGAGAGCATTGTCTGTGCGCGGGAGTGTTCCTGGGGCCCTTTGAAGGGCTGAGGCTGAGCTGCCTGTGATAATTAGAGAGCAATGACCTTCTCATTAGCTCCAGGAGGCAGCTGGGATACCCCCTTCTCTCTTCATGGATGCCCACCCGCCACACAGACAATCTTGGAATATCAAAGCAATTCTCTAAGATATTTATTAGAGCCAAAATTACAAAAACACATAGCAAAACCTTTGAATTACACCCCCTAATGTATGCAGAGCCAAATGAATGGCTACGCTTGCCCCCCTAACCCCCTCCCTCCTCTTCTCTCTTGTCGCTTAAATTTTTCATTACAAATTTCCGGGACTTCAAAGTAGCATCTCACAGCCAGTCCCTTTCTTCTCTCCTGTGTGACAAAGACCTGTCAAAAACTGTCCCCGTGTTTGGTCCTGTCATCTTCAGCTCCTCTTGCATCTAAAGGTCAAATACCTTGGTTTAAATACAGCACAGCGCCGCTCATCTGGCAAGGCCGAGGGGAAAAAGAGAAGAAAACGCAGCAGAAGACCTCTAAAAGGCCTCTAATTAATGTTACTTATTGATTTTGCTTTACTGTGTGATGTACTCTATGAAAAAAATATGAATCTAGAAGGAGCTCTCATTAAAATCATTAGCGGCTTGATGTTAGCCGAAAACATCTCACTCTTTAGGCTTCTGAGAGCACATTCACAGGTTCTCCTTTAATGTAACAAGAATGGTCTGGGTGTGCAGGGACTGGGAGGTAGAGAGAAGGGGGTTGCTGCTTATTCTGTTTCAGATAAATGGGAAGCAACAATGCCCCTCTGTTTTAAACAGGCTGGACCAGCGCCCAAACTAACCCAGACACGAGATGGTGAACCTGGTCTTTGCTGAGAGGGTTTTTGACATGTTCGTTTGAATCCTGCTTTCTGAGAGGCCTCAGAGGAGGAAATGCGTTGGTGTTGCTGAATAGGAGGGATGGAAGAGACAGGGTTTAATCAGAGGACAACACAGGGAGACCTCCACAATTATCACACTGAGATGCCCAAACTACAGCTTAATACTTTATATACACAATATGGTAGAATTCAAATTTTATTTAACTAGGCAAGTCAGTTAAGAACAAATTCTTATTACAATGACAGCCTACTGGGGAACAGTGGGTTAACTGCCTTGTTCAGGGGCGGAACAGATTTTTACCTTGTCAGCCTTGCGATTCAATCCAGCAACCTTTTGGTTACTGGCCCAACGCTCTAACCACTAGGCTACCTGCCGCCCCAAATTATATTGATCTGCTCCTATAGGTACACAAGGCCATTAGGAGTGAAAAATGAATGACAATCGATATTTTCAGTATTCTCTGTTCTATTGAAAAGAAAGTCCTATAAGCCATCATCCCAATTTTTATTTTATTTATTTATATATATTTTTTATTGAAATATAATGAAAAGGACCAGAGCACTGGTCTGCCGATGGATAGTGTTCATGTTGAAAAATGCAACTACTGATAACAATTCAAGAGGCTCTTCGCTGGCTCCTTTTAATGAGTATACATTAGTGTCTGTATTGAAACATGTCTGTATTGTTGTGCATCAAGAGAGGCAGCAGACATCAGCTTTCACCAACATATTCATCACCAAGACATAACAAAGTTCATTGAGCAGTCATTTGAGAGCAGTTGAAGTGCATGTGTCCATACAGCAGAATGGTAAGGTAAGATACAAACATGCTTCAGTACAGGTTAACAATATCAGTGAAGTAGAGGAGTATAATGATTGATAATGAGCATCCAAATAGGGTAAGGTGTAAGCCCTCCCCTGTACACAAAAACAAACCCCAGCCATTAGTGCTGGACAGAGCCAATTAAAACACAACTTTTTCTTACCTGTTTCACAACAAATTAAGAAATTAAAGCACCGTTAAAAACTGCCATTAGGCCTACAGTGTAAATAGATGGGAGGATGAGGAGAGGGCAAAAAATACCAGACAAAATTATACCAATTACAAAATTATATACTAAGTACTACACATGATCGAGGGATACTACAGAGTGTATTAAAGTATTCTACAGTATACTACAGTTTACTACTGTTTACTACAGAATACTATATAATTATCTAGTAAGTACTATAGTATTCTATAGTAAACTATATATATTTTTTTGTGTGTGCAGGTCTGAAAACTAACAGACCAGAATCAAGATTAATACACTGACTTTTCCTTGGTTACAGATGTTGATTGGAAATGACATGAGGTTAAAAATGGTAATCGCTCATTGACTCTAATCAGGCCATGACTGATTCTCATTGAGGAAGGAAAAATTATTTTGTGAATTACGTTGGTCAGCATGTTAGTGGATGCATATGAGCGTATAATTCTCTCCAGGTCTTGAGAGAGATATGGAGATAGGGCTTGTGTGACTGTCACATGCCAGAGCTCTGACACACAGCATACAGAGTGTTAAGGAGCCCGAGTGCCACCCAACCTAAACCATTAGGCTTCTCTAAGCAGCTAGGAGGCTTCCTGCTACACCTGCACATCTCCCTCCTATATGAAGTGCTGCTGTATAAATTAATCACACGCAACCTTATGCACTTTGATGCAATTTATAATGCACATTAATGAGGGCTGACAGCTGTAACTAAAAGGCAGAATGATCACTTACAATTCAAATAAAAATCACAGCGCAATAACAGAAGTCATTTGCATGACTTTTTTCCATCTCTCTGTTTTCATCTTCCTCCAGCTTTGATTCCTGCTGTTTTATCAAAGGCGAAGCGCGTGTGAAAAGACTAAACGATCCGCAAATTGGAGCAACACTTGTGCTCTGTCTTACCGGGAGCATTGTGATGTATGAGGACTAATTGTACATTGTGCGACAGTATGGCAGCGGATAATAAAACAGCCTTCTCACCTCATTTCAATCTGAATGACTTATCAGTTTCCTTTGTCAATTCCCTGCTTGTTGGTAAAGACACACATCATTCATACATCACACCCAAGTTTATGAAACATTGTACGCCCTTTCCTTTTGGAAGGGGAGCATTTTCTTTGATAACTACAGATTGTTCATGCAGAAACATCCCAGAGATTTCATTTATAACCAAATACTGTACCCCAGAATCACAAACATCGTCTGAAAAACATTCAGGCTGACCTTCAGTTGTGCAAATTAAATGTTGGGCATGTGTATCTGTGATGGTGTAACTGATTTCATTCTTCATTATGGTCTGTAATGGCATTTCTCAGCTGTCAGAGGCATTGCAGGGGGCTGTGAGGCCTGGGAGGATTGGGATGCATTAACCATCCTACCCAGAGCAGAGCTGGTGGGGGTTTAGATCCAGAGCCCAAACAACTACAGTAATGATGAGTGTTTATGGCAAAAACACATACAACAAAAGCCACTAAATATGGATACAATATGTTGTGTGTGTGGCTCTGCAGAGGGAATGCAGCAAAGGGAGGTTGGTGAACTTCCTGGCTTCAGAACAAACCCATATTTCTCCCGCCCAATAAAGGGGTTTAACAGGATCCTAAAGATTGAATTAAGATGTCAGCTGGTGTGGGTCACTTCCAGTGCAGGGTCTAGAATGGAAGATATACAGTACCACTACAAAGGACCCAGCTGGAACAGTTGGAACAGTGAGGACAGGCCCCGAGAGGAGGCATGGTCCAGCCCCTGATTTACACACACAGCTCCACTGTAAAACACTGGCATTTTAAAGACATTTGCAAGGCAGAGAGCAGCCAAAGCGGGATGGAAGTGCTGCCCTGGAGGCTACAGCGGAATGTCCTCGTCATGGCGGGTCGGCTATCATCATTAGGCTCAAGACAGCTCCATCCAAACAATGAGCCTTTAAAAAGACAAGACTAATGGAGATTGACCTGAACTGGGGCTTACAGTACAATGTGAGTGTGAGTCACTTTAGGAAATAGTTTGCACATATAGACATCAGACGTCCTTGTTTGTCTTAGGAGGAGCAAGTGGGGACACACTAAACACATGTATGTATAAACCTTCCAAACCGCAACTTCTCAAACTTCATTAATTCCCCCTCCGGCCTCTCTCGTGACTGGAGATTTCTATAGACCAGAAAACAAGAAGAGAAACTAGTCTTATCTTCTGATGCTCCTTTTCTCGTGGCCTGTCATCCTGGTATCTTAGGGCCTTTTAGCATTTCACAACAGATGAGATCTTAAGGACCACTCGTCTTCAGGGAGGGGAAAGGACTGAAGGCAGAGGGGGACAGACACAGATGAGTGACAGACCCTCTGGGGGCTGCAGTCTCTCTCTCTCTCTCTCTCTCTCTCTCTCTCTCTGGGTATAGAGTTTTCCTACAGTTCGTTAGGCTGTCTGATCTTCATCTGGCCTCCAAGTGGGATCCTACAATGCCTGGCAATGCCTGACAAACAACTCAGTTTGCTCAACTCCAAACAGCCAATGATACCAATGATTTGTGGTTCTGTAGAGAAAATAAAGACAGAACTGTATCTGACCCATCTGGTACCCGTCAGCTTCACTTGGTTTCATCCCATATCACTTCATTTTTTTCCATTTTGTAAGTGAAGTACGATAGGATATGGCACTGTACATTAACTGGACAAATCACACAAATGTAGCTGATATTGGGACTGGGTGTGTCATTGGTTGAGGCTACACACGGTTTTCAGTTTCAAAAGTGAACTTTGATGACAGAATTGTGTGATTTTAATGGAATAGGCATTCACAAAAAAATAGTACAAATTGGCGTGGACAACCGAATATGCCCCTGTGGATCTGTACTTTTACCCTGGCATGGTACGGGTACTCTGGTGGAGGTGAAAGGAGAGCTGAGAGAAGAGCTGAGAGGAGAGCTGAGAGGAGATCTGAGAGGAGAGCTGAGAGGAGATCTGGGAGGAGAGCTGAGAGGAGAGCTGAGGGGAGATCTGAGAGGAGAGGTGAGAGGAGAGCTGGGAGGAGAGCTGGGACAGTGTTCAGTGGGAGGAGGGGAGGAGGGATCTGGGTCATGAACACTGCATGTCTTCCCTAATACTTCTCCATATAAGGCCAACCAAGTGAAAACCCAGCACCTTTGTTACAAATGTATCCACTGTCCATAATTAAAGGCTCATTATTTGGACCAGAAGATTGCTGTGATTCCAAAATGAATTTGCTACTAATGCATGAGGCGAAATAGATGTCTAATAGCTAGCCACTGAATGAAGGGTGGATAAATGCCCGTCATTCCTATTCAGTTGGACAAAAATTGAAAGATGTTTCAAATAAAATATTTGCTACCATTGTCTTGTCAAAGTACTTGTCAAAGTACATCTGAGGTTTTGTATTCTTTACAAGAATTCAAACAAACGTCAGAGAGAAAAAGAGCTTGTTATCTCAGACCTTTCAATCGAGACCTTTAAAAGGGAAAGAAGAACTTCCAACAGATCTGACCTGAGTCACAGTACAATCAACCAAACACCTACACCTTGGAGAGAAAATAATGACATGAGAGCCAATTTAGGTGATGAACCACAGAGCATGCACATACAGCATGCACATACAGTATCAACATGAAAATAACCAGATCTATTACCCACGGGACAGTGTTGGCATGATAATACTATCATTGTCCTGCAGCTATGCAGAACTCCAACATCCCTATCAACTAAATCCAGGAAGAAGCCAGTGAGGAGGAAGTCAGAATAGAGACATTATGCCTTTTAGGATTTTTTAACTATGCATAATGATTTCTCTCCTTGATGTCAGGCTATTATTGTTGTTTGTTGTTGTTATGGTTTGCAGAAAGAAACAACTGAGAATTAGCTCTGTGTGTGCGTGTGTGTGTGTGTGTGTGTGTGTGTGTGTGTGTGTGTGTGTGTGTGTGTGTGTGTGTGTGTGTGTGTGTGTGTGTGTGTGTGTGTGTGTGTGTGTGTGTGTGCGGCTCAAGGAGCTGCCGCTGATGTAAACAGAGTGAGGGTAAACACACAGACAGCTCACACTCTTCATTGTTATTATCCTGTTTGTATAATTAGTCTTAGAAATTGCTCACATCAAAGCCATCCTCCCCTTAAAGACTTCCACGGCTGAGCTACAGGAGGGGTGTGGAGCGGGGAGCGGGTGTTCCCCTCCCGTTAAGAGACGTTAGCGTGGATTAGCAGGCTGTTTGGGGGGCTTTGAGCCTGCATGGGTGAACAGGGGCTTTGGCAAACACAGGAAACATGAGCATTGCTGTGTTGTGGTATCTCCTGGCTATCATTTACCATTCCATGTTCCTGTCATTGTGTTACTCCTCCCAGAGGGCCACAGGGCCGTGTTTTATACTGTTTGATTATAAACCTGCTCAAGTCAATAAGTGTCTCTCTTTGCTCTGAATGGTCTGGATGCACACAATATTGTTCTGAGGCCCTGCATGTCAACCTGAACCAGGAGGCTGCTGGATTAAGGGGAGGAGCGTAAGAAAGCCACAGAAACACAGTTTGGGTTCTTATCCATACTGAATCATAGAGACAAACTGTAACTACTGAAGTATCACCAGTGCAGAAAATGTCTATTTTTATCCTCCAGTCCACACCCTTTTCAGCACTGGTGAATATTGCATTGCTTAAAAATTGCAGTTAACTTTTTGTTGGAATATAGGCTACATTACTTTGGATGACGTCTCTAACCTGCTCTGACTGTGTATCAGAGTTAAAGTGCCAGAGAGGAACTGCTGATTCTGAGCGAACAATGACGCCCAGAAGTGATGAGAGACAGAAATGTCAGAGTGTGTTTGCGGCAGTTTGATTGACAGAACCAAAGCTGCCTCTGCCATCAATTTAATGGCAATTATTATTTAATGTATACTACTTAAAAGCATATGCAAAATTAAGATTTACTCACAAAAAGCACATTTGATGTGGTATTTAAAGAATAATATGCATAATATATTGATCATTAATATTTATGCCTCAGAACTTCAAGTATGTTTGTCTTAGGCTACTTTTCCGCTGAAAGCATTGACTCTCATCATCTCAATTAATAACTACGAAAGTTACTGTGGAAGAGGAGGAAGTAGCACAAAACTGGAAGTTTTTTTACACGGAGGAGAAAAACCTGCCATGCAGAATTTATCTCAAAGAGAGATGTACTTATGTGTAAGAACAAGAGGCTGGACGGTTTATGTGTAATGCACAGTACAAAATAAAAACATATTGGTTGTTTCAGGAGATTATTTAAAAGAAGCCGTTATGTAAAAAGACTGCTTCAAATATAATCCTTAGTCATTTTATTGTTAAAGAGACCTACAGTTCAGATTCTGTGTACTCATGTGAATGAGTGGTGAGTGGACATGGAAATACTTGAAAGTACTATTACATTATTCCATTCACTCGTGATCTTGCTGAATTGGGGGGGACACATCAACCTGCTCAAACATTTCCTGATGCTGTCTTTCTGTCTTTGTTGCACCATTCCTGGCTTTAGGATAGTGTTCTAGTAGTGATTGACACCCAGATGAGAGTTTGACTGTCATGGCCAACACTGCAAGCCGTGTTAATGTAATTAAATTATGAATGAGAGCATGAATATTACAGCAGTTTGGCAGAGATCTGGGGATTGAGCTACGCTCTGTTTGCTTTCCACTGTCAACAATCCTACCATTTTAGTCACTCCTGTTCATCCTGAATACACACTAAAACACAATGTAAGACAATTCTAACAAGGCTGTAATATTGATTTTGGGCATATCTGAGTATAGCATTGCAAGTGTACTGTGTCTTCTGATATGATCATGTACAGGGAGGCATTCATTAGGCAGAGGAGAGGACCAAAGTGCAAACATATCTTAGAAAAGGGCCAGGACTAAAGTGAAGAGATAAAACAAACGTGCTTATTTTATTAGCTAGCAGTCCCCCGGGGACTGAGAATCCATGAACTGACAGCACCCATTAAACATGTCATTCTAGACAGAGGGAAACTTTGTACACAGACAGTGTGTTGTTAAAAAGATGAGCATGCCCGTGGAAATTAATTAAATAAATAAAAATACTGATTAAATTTTAAGCAGCCGGCGGGCCGATATTTGCCTGAGGCATGTTTGTCAGTTTCAAAGGGTGTTTTTATTAATTTTGTATTTTGCATTTTGTTAGTGGAAAGAGCCTGCTCCACTGGGAGCGCCACAAGCTATAGCCAGCAGAGCCTATAGCAGCGAGAGGGGAGACACAGAGCATGCCAAGCAGATCCTGCACACTTAGAGGGAGAAATCAGCTCAGGATCATCAGCCTACCTCTTTCGACCCCCCACTCTCTACCCTAGACACACACACAGGCAGACAGACACATAGATAGACGTGCACACAAACACACTGGCGCAACATACACACGTACACACACAGACTAGTGCAACACCCTATTTCTTCAAACACACAACCACAGACATATATTACATAAAAACACACAAGAAACCACACAGAGAGACACACATGTATACTTACAGTATTGGCACAGCAAAAAGAAAAAGCTAATATTGCATTAACAGTAGAACTATACTATATACAGTCCATAAAAATATATTTTATGTTTTTCACTATGTAAACTTACTAACATAAATTACAGAAAATACACACATCAAAATATAAATACAAAATGCAAGCAGAAAGAAAGAAACAGTCATAAAAAACAAACATATAAGGTACAAAAAAACGAAAAACTTAATTTCCAGAGGTAGCCATTCATGAGACCAAGTGTGGTAACTCGTATGTCTAAAGTTTAGAAATGATTTTAGGTACAGTGGAACTTTTTGTAAAAGGGCTTTATAAATGAAAACAGCAATATATCAACATACAGTGCATTCAGTATTCATACAGTATTCAGACCCCTTGACTTTTTCCACATTTTGTTACATTACAGCCTTTCTCTAAAATTACTCATCAATCTACACACAATACCCCATAATGGCAAAGAAGCGAAAACAGATTTTTTTGAATTTTTTACAAATGTTTTAAAAATATTTTAAAAAACAGAAATGTCTTATTTAAATAAGTATTCAGACCTTTTGCTATGATACTCAAAATTGAGCTTAGGTGCATCCTGTTTCCATTGATCATCCTTGAGATGTTTCTAATATTTGATTGGAGTCCACCTGTGGTAAATTCAATTGATTGGACATGATTTGGAAAAGAACACACCTGTCTATATAAGGTTCCACACTTGACAGTGCATATCAGAGCAAAAACCAAGCCATGAGGTCGAAAGAATTGTACGTAGAGCACAGAGGCAGGATTGTGGTTCTTGAAGGTCTTGAAGGTCTCCAGGAACACTGTGCTCTCCATCATTATTAAATGGAAGAAGTTTGGAACCACCAAGACTCTTCCTAGAACTGGCCACCCGGACAAATTGACCAATCGGAGGAGAAGGGCCTTGGTCAGCGAGGTGACCAAGAACCCGATGGTCACCCTGTCAGAGCTCCAGAGTTCCTCTGCGGAGATGGGAGAATCGTCCAGAAAGACAACTATCTCTGCAGCACTCCACTAATTAGTCCTTTATGGTAGAGCCAGACGAAAGCCACTTCTCAGTAAAAGGCTCATGACAGTCTGCTTGGAGTTTGCCAACTGAAAATGGCGCTGACAGAGAGGGCTGCCGTGCTTCTAGCTCTTAGGGATCTTTGCAGTTTTTTAAAAAAATGTATTATTTCTTATTATTTCTTCTTTCCAGGGCATTTGAAATTATTCCAGAGGCCGACCCAAAGCACCGCCGGCAGGAGGCGTGCACACCACCCACCGCTTCCGAGTGTTACTCGCTAATGTTCAGTCTCTGGATAATAAAGTTGACGAGCTCAGGGCGAGGATTTCTTTCCAGAGAGTGATCATGGATTGTATCATACTCTGTTTCACAGAAACATGGCTCTCGGGATATACTGTCTGAGTCCGTCCAGCCAGTTGGGATCTCAGTTCATCGCGCAGACAGGAATAAATATCTCTCCGGGAAGAAGAAGGGCGTGAGTGTATGTTTCATGATTAACGACTCATGGTGTGATTGTGATAATATACAGAAACTCCATTCCTTTTGTTCACCCAATGTAGAATACCTCACAATCAAATGCCGACCGTATTATCTCCCAAGAGAATTCTCTTCGGTTACAGTCACAGCCATGTATATTCCCCCTCAAGCTGATACCACAATGACCCTCAAAGAACTTCACTGGACTTCATGCAAACTGGAAACCACATATCCTGAGCTCGCATTTATTGTAGCTGGCAATTTTAACAAAGCAAATTTGAGAAAAATGCTGACAAAGTTCTATCGACATATTGACTGTAGAACTTGTGCTGCTAAAACACTCGACCACTGCTACTCCAAATTCCGGGATGCCTACAAGGCCCTCCGCCGCTTTCCTTTCGGCAAATCTGACAACGATTCCATTTTGCTCCTCCCTTCCTATAGGCAGAAACTCAAACAGGAAGTACACGTGCTAAGGACTATGAAACGCTGGCCTGACCAATCGGAATCCACGCTTCAAGATTGTTTTGATCACACGGACTGGAATATGTTCTGGGTAGCCTCCGATAATAACATTGACGAATATACTGATACGACTGAGTTTATCAGGAACTGTATAGGAGATGTTGTACCCACTGTGACTATGAAAACCTACCCTAACTAGAAACCGTAGATAGATGGCAGCATTTGCGCAACACTGAAAGCGCGAACCACCGCATTTAACAATGGCAAGGTGACTGGGAATATGACAGAATACAAACAGTGTAGTTATTCCCTCCGCAAGGCAATCAAACAGGCAACATGTCAGTATAGAGACAAAATGGAGTCGCAAATCAATGGCTCAGACACCAGACGTATGTGGCTGGGTTTACAGACAATCACGGACTACAAAAGGAAAACCAGCCATGTCGTGGACACCAACGTCTTGCTTCCGGATAAGCTAAACACCTTCTCGCCCTCTTTGAGGATAACACAGTGTAACCGACGCAACCCGCTACCAAGGACTGTGGGCTTTCCTTCTCCGTGGTAGATAAGACATTTAAACGTGTTAACCCTCGCAAGGCTGCCGGCCCAGATGGCATCCATAGCCGTGTCCTCAGAGCATGCTCAGACCAGCTAGCTGGTGTGGTTACGGACATATTCAATCTCTCCCTATCTCAGTCTGCTGTCACCACATGCTTCAAAATGGCCACCACTGTTCCTGTACCCAAGAAAGAAAAGGTAACTGAACTAAATGACCCTGTAGCACTCACTTCTGTCATCATGAAGTGCTTTGAGAGACTTGTCAAGGATCATATCACCTCTACCTTACCTGTCACCCTAGACCCACTTCAATGTACTTACCGCCCCAATAGATGCAATCGCCATCACACTGTCCTATCCCATCTGGACAAGAGGAATAGCTATGTAAGAATTCTGTTCATTGACTATAGATCAGCATTCAACACCATAGTACCCTCCAAGCTCATCATTAAGCTTGAGTCCCTGGGTCTGAACCCCACCCTGTGCAACTGAGTCCTGGACTTGCTGACAGTCTTCCCCCAGGTGGTGAAAGCAGGACGCAACACATCTCCACTTCGCTAACACTCAACACTGGGGCCCCACAAGGGTGCGTGTTCAGCCACCTCCTGTACTCCCTGTTCACCCATGACTGTGTGGCCACACACACCTCAAACTCAATCATCAAGTTTGCAGACGACACAACAGTAGTGCGCTTGATTACCAACAATGACTAGACAGCTTACAGGGAGGAGGTGAGGTCCTAGGAGTGTGGTGCCAGAAAAAAAACCTCTCACTCAACATAACAAAAACAAAGGAGATGATCGTGGACTTTAGGAAACAGCAGCAGGAGCACTCCCTATCCACATCGACAGGACCGCAACGGAGAAGGAGGAAAGTTTCAAGTTCTTCGGTACACATCACTGACAAACTGAAATGGTCCACCCACACAGAGAGTGTGGTGAAGAAGGCACAATAGCGCTTCAACATTAGGAGGCTAAAGAAATTTGGTTTGGCACCTAAAACCCTCACAAACTTTTACCAATGCACAATTGAGAGCATCCTGTCGGGCTTTATCACTGCCTGGTACGGCAACTGCACCACCCGCAACTGCAGGGTTCTCCAGAGGGTGGTGTGGTCAGCCCAACGTGCAGTTGAAGTCGGAAGTTTACGTGCACTTGTTTTTCAAGTCATTAAAACTTGTTTTTCAACCACTCCACAAATGTATTGTTAACAAACAATAGTTGTTTAGGACATCTACTTTGAGCATGACACAGAAAGAACTTCCAACAATTGTCGACCGACAGATTATTTCACTTATAATTCACTGTATCACAATTCCAGTGGGTCAGAAGTTTACATACACTAAGTTGACTGTGCCTTTAACCTTTCTGATCTCCCCATCCCGGATCCGGGATCGTGAATACAGACTCAAGCTCATTACCATAACGCAACGTTAACTATTCATGAAAATCGCAAATGAAATGAAATAAATATGCTAGCTCTCAAGCTTAGCCTTTTGTTAACAACACTGTCATCTCAGATTTTCAAAATATGCTTCTCAACCATTGCAAAACAAGCATTTGTGTAACAGTATTGATGGCTAACGTAGCATTTAGCGTAGCATTTAGCATTAGCATTCAGCTGGCAACATTTACACAAAAAAACAGAAAAGCATTCAAATAAAATCATTTACCTTTGAAGAACTTCAGATGTTTTCAATGAGGAGACTCTCAGATAGCAAATGTTCAGTTTTTCCTGAAAGATTATTTGTTTAGGACAAATCGCTCCGTTTTCTGCGTCACGTTTAGCTATGAAAAAACCCCTGTATCCAGGATTGTGTAAATCTATCAGCAAGCTCATTAGCATAACACAACGTTAACTATTCATGAAAATCGCAAATGAAATGAAATAAATATGCCATCTCTCAAGCTTAGCCTTTTGTAAACAACACTGTCATCTCAGATTTTCAAAATATGCTTCTCAACCATAGGAAAACAATCATTTGTGTAAAAGTAGCTAGCTAGCGTACCATTTAGCGTTAGCATTTAGCGTTAGCATTAGCGTTAGCATCCAGCACGCAACATTTCAACAAAAACATAAAAGCCTTCAAATAAAATAATTTACCTTTGAAGAACTTCAGATGTTTTCAATGAGGAGACTCTCAGTTAGATAGCAGAAGCTCAGTTTTTCCAAAAATATTATTTGTGTATTAGAAATAGCTCCGTTTTGTACATCACATTTGGCTACCAAAAAAACCCGAAAATTCAGTCCTCAAAACACGAACTTTTTTCCAAATTAACTCCATAATATCGACTGAAAACATGGCAAACGTTGTTTACAATCAATCCTCAAGGTGTTTTTCACATATCTCTTCGATGATATATCGTTCGTGGAAGTGTGCTTTCTCTCCTGAATCCCAGGAGAAAATGCCCGCACCTGAAGATTACGCACAAATTTAGACAAAGGACACCGGGCGGACCCCTGGAAAATGTAGTCTCTTATGGCCAATCTTCCAATGATATGCCTACAAATACGTCACAATGCTGCCGACATCTTGGGGAAACGGCAGAAGGTCTAAGCTTATTCCTGTCGCATTCACAGCCATATAAGGAGACATTAGAAAACAGAGCTTCAGAAATTCTGCTCATTTCCTGTTTAACGTATCATCTTGGTTTCGCCTGTAGAATGAGTTCTGGGGCACTTACAGACAAAATCTTTGCAGATTCTGAAACTTCAGAGTGTTTTCTTTCCAAAACTGTCAAGAATATGCATAGTCGAGCATCTTTTCGTGACAAAATATCGCGCTTAAAATGGGAACGTTTTTTATCCAAAAATGAAATAGCGCCCCTAGAGATGCAACTGGTTAAACAGCTTGGAAAATTCCAGAAAATGATGTCATGGCTTTAGAAGTTTCTGATAGGTTAATTGACATAATTTGAGTCAATTGGAGGTGTACCTGTGGATGTATTTCAAGGCCTACCTTCATACTCAGTGCCTCTTTGCTTGACATCATGGAAAATTCAAAAGAAATCAGCCAAGACCTCAGAAAAATAGTTGTAGACCTCGACAAGTCTGGTCCATCCTTGGGAGCAATTTTCAAATGCCTGAAGGTACCACGTTCATCTGTACAAACAATAGTACGCAAGTATAAACACCATGGGACCACACAGCCATCATAACGCTCAGGAAGGAGACACGTTCTGTCTCCTAGAGATGAATGTACTTTGGTGCGAGAAGTGCAAATCAATCCCAGAACAACAGCAATGGACCTTGTAAAGATTTGGGGCGACAGGGTAGCCTAGTGGTTAGAGCGTTGAACTAGTAACCAGAAGGTTGAGCTGACAAGTTACAAAACTGTCGTTCTGCCCCTGAACAGGCAGTTGACGCACTGTTCCTAGGCCATCATTGAAAATAAGAATTTGTTCTTTACTGACTTGCCTAGTTAAATAAACAAAATAGAATATGCTGGAGGAAACAGGTACAAAAGTGTCTATAGCCACAGTAAAACGAGTCCTATATCGACATAACCTGAAAGACTGCACAGCATGGAAGAAGCCACTGCCCCATAAGAAAAAGCCAGACTATGGTTTGCAACTGCACATGGGGACAAAGATTGTACTTTTTGGAGAAATGTCCTCTGGTCTGATGAAACAAAAATAGAACTGTTTGGCCATAATGACCATCCTTATGTTCGGAAGAGAAAGGAGGATGCTTGCAAGCTGAAGAACACCATCCTAACCATGAAGCACAGGGGTGGCAGCATCATGTTGTGGGGGTGCTTTGTTGCAGGAGGGACTGGTGCACTTCACAAAATAGATGGCTTCATGAGGAAGGAAAAGGATGTGGATATTTTGACGCAACATCTCAGACATCAGACATCAGTCAGGAAGATAAAGCTTGGTTGCAAATGGTTCTTCCAAATGGACAATGACCCCAAGCATACTTCCAAAGTTGTGGCGAAATGGCTTAAGGACAACAAAGTCAAGGTATTGGAGTGGCCATCACAAACTCCTGACCTCAATCCCATAGAAAATTTGTGGGCAGAAGTGAAAAAGTGTGTGCAAGCAAGGAGGCCTACAAACCTGATTCAGTTACACCAGCTCTGTCAGGAGGAATGGGCCAACATTCCCCCAACTTATTGTGGGAAGCTTGTGGAAGGCTACCCGGAACGTTTGACCCAAGTTAAACAATTTTAACCTTTTGTGACTAGGGGGCAGTATTTTCATTTTTGGATAAAAAACGTTCCCGTTTTAAACAGGATATTTTGTCACGACAAGATGCTCGACTATGCATATAATTGACAGCTTTGGATAGAAAACACTCTGACGTTTCCAAAACTGCAAAGATATTGTCTGTGAGTGCAACAGAACTGATGTTACAGGCGAAACCCAGAGAAAAATCCAATCAGGAAGTGCAGCATTTTTTTAAAGCGCTTCATGCCAATGACTCCTTATATGGCTGTGAATGGGCTACGAATGAGCTTACGCTTTCTACGTATTCCCCAAGGTGTCTACAGCATTGTGACATATTTTTACGCATTTATGTTGAAGAATAGCCGTAAGGGACCACATTGAGCAAGTGGTCACATGATGGCTCCCGCAGAAAATCTTGCGTAAAGTTCTGAGGTAGCCATTATTCCAATCGCTTCTAATGAGAAACCAATTGTCCCGATGGATATATTATCGAATAGATATGTGAAAAACACCTTGAGGATTGATTCTAAACAACGTTTGCCATGTTTCTGTCGATATTATGGAGCTAATTTGGAGAAAAATAAGTTTGGCGTTGTAGTGACCGCATTTTCCGGTCGATTTCTCAGCCAAACGTGAAGAACAAACGGGAGCTATTTCGCATACAAAAATTATATATTTGGAAAAAAGGAACATTTGCTATCTAAATGGGAGTCTCCTGAGTGAAACATGCGAACTTCTTCAAAATGATTTAATTTGATTGCTTTTCTTATTTTCGTGAAAATGTTGCCTGCTGCTAGCAAGGCATAATGCTATGCTAGGCTATGATAAACTTACACAAATGCTTGTCTAGCGTTGGCTGTAAAGCATATTTTGAAAATCTGAGATGACAGTGTAATTAACAAAAGGCTAAGCTGTGTCTCAATATATTTCATTTGTGATTTTCATGAATAGGAAGATTTTCTACAAAGATTTATGTCTGCTGCGTTATGCTAATTAGTTTGAGGCGATGATTACGCTCCCGGATCCGGGTTTGAGAGTCGCATGGAGTTGTTAAGGCAATGCTACCAAATACTAAAATACTAATTGAGTGTATGTAAACTTCTGACCCACTGGGAATGTGATGAAAGAAATAAAAGCTTAAATTAATAATTCTCTCTACTATTATTCTGACATTTCACATTCTTAAAATAAAGTGGTGATCCTAACTGACCTAAAACAGGGATTTCTTACTAGGATTAAATGTCAGGAATTGTGAAAAATGTAGTTTAAATGTAGTTGGCTAAGGTGTATGTAAACTTCCGACTTCAACTGTATCATCGGGGGCAAACTGCCTGCCCTCCAGGACACCTACAGCACCCGATGTCACAGGAAGGCCAAAAAAATAATCAAGGACAACAACCACCCAAACCACTGAAAAACAGCTTCTATCTCAAGGCCATCAGACTGTTAAATAGCCATCACTAGCACATTAGGGGCTGCTGCCTATATACATAGACTTGAAATCGTTGGCCACTTTAATAAATTGAACACTAGTCACTTGAATAATGTTAACATATTTTGCATTACTCATCTTATGTTTATGTACTGTATTCTATTCCACTGTATCTTAGTCTATGCCGCTCTGACATTGCTGACCTCATCCATATTTAATTCCATTCCTTTACTTAGATTTGTGTGTTGGGTATATGTTGTGAAATTGTTAGATATTACTTGTTAGATATTACTGCACGGTTGGAGCTAGAAACACAAGCATTTCACTACACCCGCAATAACATCTGCTAAACACATGTATGTGACCAATAAAATTTGATTTGATTTGAAAAAGCACCTAAAGGACTCTCAGACCATGAGACACAAGATTCTCTGGTCTGATGAAACCAAGATTCTACTCTTTGGCCTGAATACCAAGCGTCACGTCTGGAGGAAACCTGGCATCATCCCTGGTTGTGCATCATGTTGTGGGGATGTTTTTCAGTGGCAGGAACTAGGAGACTAGTCAGCATCGAGGGAAAGATGAACAGAGCAAAGTACAAAGAGCTCCTTGATGAAAACCTGCTGAGCGCTCAGGACCGTTTAGGACCAGAGCCCAGACTTGAAACCGATCGAACATCTCTGGAGAGACCCGAAAATAGCTGTGCAGTGATTCTCCCAATCCAGCCTGACATAGCTTGAGAGGATCTGCAGAGAAGAATGGCCTACCACCCAAACCAATTCCTGATTCGAGGCTGTGATTGCTGCCAAAGGTGCTTCAACAAAGTATTGAGTAAAGGGTGTAAATACTTATGTAAATGTAATATTTTTCAGCAAAAATGTGTCATTGCAGTGTGTAGATTGGTGAGAGGAAAACACGATTTAATCAATTTTAGAATAAGGCAACAAACGTAACAAAATGTGGAAAAAGTCAAGTGGTCTGAATACTTTCCGAATGCACTGTACGTGATATCAAAGAGGGCCAACCAAGTTTCTGGTAGAGACTGCAGTGATGAGTACAAAAATGGTCACCTGTAATAAAGCACTGTGTGCTATTATAAACTGAATCAAAAGGCTTTAATGGAGTGGCAGCTGCATTAATATAAATGCTGTCGCCATAGCCTAGGACTGATAGGAACGTTGACTAACTAATTTTTAGCGAGATGCAGAACCTAGCTATTTCTATAGAAGAAGACAATTTTTATTCTCAGTGTAACTAACTCATCAATAAAAGACAGCTTTTCATCTATTCAGATGTCCAGATATTTGTAAGCAGGGACATGATCAATATGGAGACCATCCAAATCCTAGGAGTTATTTTTATGTGCTCTAGAGAACAACATATACTTAGTTTTACCTGCATTCAATTCTAATTTCAGGTCAATAAAGTTTTTCTGTAAAAAAATGAAGACAAAATGTAGTTCAGATAGAGCCTGGTCAACCGTGGGGGCAATAGCATACTCAACAGTATCATTGGCATACAAGTGCAGGTTAAATTTTTTTTACAGACAAGTCAAAATTGTTAATGTAAACAGTAAAAAGTACAGGACCCAGAATGGACCCCTGCAGGACACCTTTCATAATATTCAGGAAACCTGATTTAACACCATCAACAGATAAACATTGAATTCTATCTCACAAGTAATTTTTAACCCGTTACATGCAGCCTGGTCTAGGCCAATTGAAGAAAGCCTCTGAATTAGTAGTGAGTGATCAACAGTATCGAAAGACTTCGACAGGTCGATGAAGAGGGCAGCACAATGTTGCCTTTTATCCATACAGCTACCTTTTTAGCTAGGCCAGAAACTTTAGAAATAGGACCATAATTATTGATTCCTGGAAACGAAACAGCACCCATGCATTTAAGAATGTACTAATATTGTTATCACAACTAAATCAAACATTAATTTATATCCATAAAAATATCAATAGTGAAGGGAGCACTGAACAAAGTACCGTTCAATGATGAAAACCGTGAATAATATTAGAAGGAGTAGTGACTCAGTATGGAGACAATGCAAAGCACTTCTCCAATTCTAACATATAGAAAGTGTCTGGGAGAATCAATGTTTAATGTAAATGCCTGTGCAATGCAGGTAGTATCAATGGGTTAATGGAAAAAATGAACTCAATGAGTGATCCTGGGAATATATACATTTCAGTCAGAGGGCTTCAAACAGCATTGAACACTGAGCAGCAAAGACTGCCCTCAGGCCATCATTTGCAGAAACTTTACCTGCTGCTGGTTGAGACTGGACTAGAACCTCAAGACAAAGACAAACCAGCCCCACCTCTGTGTGTGTGTGTGTGTGTGTGTGTGTGTGTGTGTGTGTGTGGGGGGGGGGGGGGTTGGGGGGGGGGGGGTCATAGGGGTGGGGGGTTGGTACGTGTTAGTGTACTTGTACTGTATAAGGCAGTATATCTGCTTGTTTGTGTGTACAGTATGTTTCCTTGTGGGTTCAACGTTATGACTTTGAGGTTGCCACCTCTGATTTGTAGTGATACACACTGGTCATATCACATTGGTCAGAAGAAAAGCCATAAACTAAACCTGGTGAGAAATGAGGTGCTGTGCTGTTCCCCTCTGTCCTGGAGCTGGTATGCTGTACTCCCATTCTCGATAAACACATGAAACTGTTGAGCGTGAAAAACCCAGCAGCGTTGCAGTTCTTGACACACTCAAACCAGTGCGCCTGGCACCTACTACCATACCCCATTCAAAGGCACTTAAATATTTAGTCTTGCCCATTCAATCTCTGAATGGCACACGTACACAATCCATGTCTACATTGTTGAAAATCTTAAATGATTTTCTTTTACCTGTCTCCTCCCCTTCATCTAGACTGATTGAAGTGGATTTAACAAGTGACATCAATAAGGCATCATAGCTTTCACCTGAACTCACCTGGTCAGTCTATATCATGGAAAGAGAAGGTGTTCTTAATGTTTGTAATAGTCTTTTTTTAACCTTTATTTAACTAGGCAAGTCAGTTAAGAACAAATTCTTATTTTCACTGACGGCCTAGGAACAGCGGGTTAACTGCCTGTTCAGGGACATAACGACAGATTTGTACCTTGTCAGCTCGGGGATATGAACTTGCAATGCTCTAACCACTAGGCTACCCTGCTGCCCCAGGGTGGTGGTCAGTGACCAGGGTTGGTACGTGTTAGTGTACTTGTACTGTATAAGGCAGTATATCTGCTTGTTTGTGTGTACAGTATGTTTCCTTGTGGGTTCAACGTTATGACTTTGAGGTTGCCACCTCTGATTTGTAGTGATACACACTGGTCATATCACATTGGTCAGAAGAAAAGCCATAAACTAAACCTGGTGAGAAATGAGGTGCTGTGCTGTTCCCCTCTGTCCTGGAGCTGGTATGCTGTACTCCCATTCTCGATAAACACATGAAACTGTTGAGCGTGAAAAACCCAGCAGCGTTGCAGTTCTTGACACACTCAAACCAGTGCGCCTGGCACCTACTACCATACCCCATTCAAAGGCACTTAAATATTTAGTCTTGCCCATTCAATCTCTGAATGGCACACGTACACAATCCATGTCTACATTGTTGAAAATCTTAAATGATTTTCTTTTACCTGTCTCCTCCCCTTCATCTAGACTGATTGAAGTGGATTTAACAAGTGACATCAATAAGGCATCATAGCTTTCACCTGAACTCACCTGGTCAGTCTATATCATGGAAAGAGAAGGTGTTCTTAATGTTTGTAATAGTCTTTTTTTAACCTTTATTTAACTAGGCAAGTCAGTTAAGAACAAATTCTTATTTTCACTGACGGCCTAGGAACAGCGGGTTAACTGCCTGTTCAGGGACATAACGACAGATTTGTACCTTGTCAGCTCGGGGATATGAACTTGCAATGCTCTAACCACTAGGCTACCCTGCTGCCCCAGGGTGGTGGTCAGTGACCACAAAATGTACAGATTTCCATTACAACATCAAGACCTATGTGTATTATTGTGTTTAACACAACATTTAGGCCTTCCACCCAAACCAATCCCTGAACTACCACCCCAGTCCATTTCCATGTCACTGTGTTTAACACAACATTTAGGCCTTCCACCCAAACCAATCCCTGAACTACCACCCCAGTCCATTTCCATATCACTGTGTTTAACACAACATTTAGGCCTTCCACCCAAACCAATCCCTGAACTACCACCCCAGTCCATCTCCATATCACTGTGTTTAACACAACATTTAGGCCTACCACCCAAACCAATCCCTGAACTACCACCCCAGCCCATCTCCATACTAAGGGTAGAGTAACCAGGATTTTCCAAATGGGCAGATATTAACAAGGTAAATTGTTACCTTCAAAATCCCTTTTCATTATAAATACTCATAAGGCATTTATGTCAGTTCAATATGCCAGAACGGTTTGAAGAAGACGCCACTTTGTTGTTTAAAGGGGAAGGAGTTAATTAGCCAAAGTGACGGGATACTGCTGCTGTCTGCTATGCATATAGACATAGGCACATCTACAGTAGACAGAGATAAGCAGAGCACCATGCTAATAATTATGCTCTACCTTCCTTATCCCTGCATTCATTCATCGCTCCACATTGGCCTTTTTGAAGTCGGAGCTGTCAGGAGCGCGGTGAAATGCGCTCGCTTTATTGGAACGCACTGGGGAAAGCACGCTTTGTTTATTAGGCTATGCTTAATTCTGAATAAATCTCAAATAAAACACTAAATTACATTTAAGTGATGTGTTCAAAGCAGCTCACTTTAAAGAGCGGGGAGTGCGCACGTACAGTGTGTCTCTTTCTTCTCCCCCTCTCCACTAAGTGAGCGTGCGGGTGCGAGTCCTAAAGCTAACGGGGCAGGGTAGCTGTGCTCGGGAATGGGAGCAAGGGAGGAGGGAGGATGGGATGTGATGCAGTGATATTTATTAAACACTGATAAGATTACAGGGAGGGCTGCTGAATGACTGGGCTGCTCAATGCTGTGATACTAATCAGTAATTAGTCCTGTATACATCTTAATACTGCCGTACCACGCAGCCTACACTCCAGTTACATGTTTAGAAAGAGAAAAAACGAGGATACAGAAATTCCTACAAATTCCTTTTCATCATTACTAATATTTGTTCCGCAACAGTCAGGATAGTACAGCTGAGACTATGCAATGTTTCACATCAGTAGATAGTCTCTATACGAGGAGCACTACGCATTGAGAGGCAACAATTAAGACAGTGTGATAGGAGTAAAGTGAAACTTGATCGGCAATCAATCAATGCACGTTTTTCAGAAAGGCGAGTGAAAAAATCGGGTGAAAGGAAATGCTTGTGACATCCGCCTCGTTAAGGCATCGACGTCGCTTTAATTAAAGATAAGTGTGTGGTGTGTGTGTGTCACAGTGTGTGTGGATCCCTGCTGGATTCCGACACGCTAACTGGACCCATCAGTGTGTTAGTGCTAATGGAATGCATTCTCACAAAGCTGTAACAACTCCGCCATCACACTCCCACTGTGTGTAGCTGCCAAACAGCAGCAATATGTGTTTCTACTACTCTGGGGCCTCCAGGGCTTTAGTCCTGGGCAACTCAGCTACACCCAACCTTCACTACACACACTAAATGGAGCCAGAAAGGCATACATAACCAGAGAACATGTTGTTTCATCCAGACTATTATCTCTGTATTGTGGTGTTTTAAAAGTTTCTAGCAGATAATTCAGCTCCTGAGAAATGCAACGGCTTGGGACAGTCCCAGTATGCGCTCTAAATTGAAACATTATGGTATCCAGAGTGAGTCCAAAGAGAGTGTTTGAATTGAGACTGTAGTGAACTACACAGCACATTACATTCAACAGCTCTGTCTCTGAAGGCTGTCTCTGATTGTTATAACAAATCCTGTAAGAGTGGATTGTTGAAAGGATTGTGAATAACGTGCCCCCCCCCCCCCCCCCCAAAAGCCTCTGTTTAATTCATCTTGTGAAAGAAGACTATTTCTCAGTATGATTTATTCAGGGCAGTTATAATGATAACATATGTATGTCAGAGACAATGCAGCGAGTAAAGGAGGAATGAATAAAGCATGTCAGTGTCTCTTAAACATTGATAGTGCCGTTACGCCTGGTTTAGTTCTGCCAGCAGGAAACACACATCCCAGGAGCACCCAGACCCAACAGGTGGAGAGGAGAGGGGCTCACACACACACGCACACACAGACACACAGGCTCAAACACACACAGGCTCATATACACACACAGGCTCAAACAAACATCCCAGAAGCACCCAGACCCAACAGGTGGAGAGGAGAGGGGCTCACACACACACACACACACACACACACACACACACACACACACACACACACACACACACACACACACACACACACACACACACACACACACACACACACACACACACACACAGGCTCCAACACACACACAGGACAGTGTTGCAGAGCAGACAGTGGTATGTAGTGGAGGTGTTGTCACTATGATAAAGAGCTGGTATCTAGTCTTTACACCCAGGCTGATGTCATTCAGACCTCCTGTCAGATCCCTCCTCCTCTTCTCTCCAGTTACAAATAAATAAGAACAAGCCTCTCTTCACCACTGAAATAAGGTCTGCCTCCCAAATGGCTCCCTTTTTTCCTGTGTAGTGCACCCTTTTCCCTATGGGCCCTGGAAAAAGTAGTGCACTATAAAGGGAATAGGCCTGATTTACAGACTTCACTCACTCGTTTCCTTTCGTTTTTCTGATCAAAACGTTTGCACTGTATCATATTATAATAGCTGTTGTTGGCAGGCTCAAATTAGTTAATTGATGGCTGGCTGTGATCCAAGTCGAAATCATACCAAGCAATTAAATCCAAACGCCGCAAATGATTATGAATTAATGAAGAGGGCATTAATGAATCATTAATGACAAAATGTATCACAATCCTGCCTTTTGATACATTGTGCTCTGCTGATGTATGGGTGAGCATACGTTACCAGACTGGTCTGAGCGGAGCCATGACAAGTGATATCCTCCTCATCATCATCATCAATGAATCAACATGATGACTGGGAGTATAGTGCATGGAGAGAAATGAGACACAGTTTTCAATCAAAAATTCTTTCCAAATTGTTCTTTATATTGTTTAATTGTTTATTATCATTATTTTTTCTTTGTTATTTCTTATTTATTCATATGACAATAGCACACGAATAACATATTTAAAAAGTGAAGAGACATCTCCTGAGACAGACTATACATGTTACTGTACAGTACCCATATAAAAGAATATATACAATTAGGTGGCCAGCGCATCGGGCAGAGAGAATGTACTGTAGATAATAGCACAGATCAGATGGACCAGAAAAAATGAATACAGATATTCATGTCAGGCCATTATCCAATTCAAATGTGAAGAGCTCCTCAGACATACAGAAGGGCCAGCAGAGAGAACATGTTACCCTGTGAAAATGTTGCTGCTTCTCTTCCTTTACAGAGAGAACATGTTACCCTGTGAAAATGCTGCTGCTTCTCTTCCTTTACAGAGAGAACATGTTACCCTGTGAAAATGCTGCTGCTTCTCTTCCTTTACAGAGAGAACATGTTACCCTGTGAAAATGCTGCTGCTTCTCTTCCTTTACAGAGAGAACATGTTACCCTGTGAAAATGCTGCTGCTTCTCTTCCTTTACAGAGAGAACATGTTACCCTGTGAAAATGCTGCTGCTTCTCTTCCTTTACAGAGAGAACATGTTACCCTGTGAAAATGCTGCTGCTTCTCTTCCTTTACAGAGAGAACATGTTACCCTGTGAAAATGCTGCTGCTTCTCTTCCTTTACAGAGAGAACATGTTACCCTGTGAAAATGCTGCTGCTTCTCTTCCTTTACAGAGAGAACATGTTACCCTGTGAAAATGCTGCTGCTTCTCTTCCTTTACAGAGAGAACATGTTACCCTGTGAAAATGCTGCTGCTTCTCTTCCTTTACAGAGAGAACATGTTACCCTGTGAAACTGCTGCTGCTTCTCTTCATTTACAGAGAGAACATGTTACCCTGTGAAACTGCTGCTGCTTCTCTTCCTTTACAGAGAGAACATGTTTCCCTGTGAAAATGCTGCTGCTTCTCTTCCTTTACAGAGAGAACATGTTTCCCTGTGAAAATGCTGCTGCTTCTCTTCCTTTACAGAGAGAACATGTTACCCTGTGAAAATGCTGCTGCTTCTCTTCCTTTACAGAGAGAACATGTTACCCTGTGAAAATGCTGCTGCTTCTCTTCCTTTACAGAGAGAACATGTTACCCTGTGAAAATGCTGCTGCTTCTCTTCCTTTACAGAGAGAACATGTTACCCTGTGAAAATGCTGCTGCTTCTCTTCCTTTACAGAGAGAACATGTTTCCCTGTGAAAATGCTGCTGCTTCTCTTCCTTTACAGAGAGAACATGTTACCCTGTGAAAATGCTGCTGCTTCTCTTCCTTTACAGAGAGAACATGTTACCCTGTGAAAATGCTGCTGCTTCTCTTCCTTTGCAGAGAGAACAGCTGTATGGCTGCTACTATGAGAAAGTTAAGTGTTGTACATATTTTAATTTCCTTTCTTTCTTTCTTTTTCTCCTGAAAGGGAGATAATGTGAGGTGTGTGTGTGCGCTACATGTGTGTGTCCTAGTTGTCTGTCCTCTGAGTTAAAGACTACAGCAGCATGTTGCCTTCCATTTACTGTTGGCCCATGGTTACCCAGGTCCCTCCCGGGTCCCTCCCAGGTCCCTCCCAGGTCCCTCCTGGAAACAAGGCAGGCTTTGAACACTTAATACAGAGATACAAGACCCTGGTACTCCCAAACTCTCCCCTTCTCTCCCAAACCTCCTGACAGAAAAATACACCGCTCTGAAGATCCAGTGTCATCTCTGATACTCTAACTGTAGACAGAAACACAATACTGTTCTCCTGCTTGACTGGAGTTAAACAGTAGAGACAGAAGCAGAATGACCTTTAACATGAAAACTTCATCAAAATGTATTTGAAAGGCTAAAATTCAACTTTAGAAAAACAAAAAACGGACATCCAGTATTAATATATGATATGAAAACATTTGCCCACCTAACAAATGCAACAGTGAGAGGCCAGAATAGGCAACAGGCTCAAACAGCTGATGCTGCAGTCTTTAAGAGAAGCAATACACATATTCCTATTTCCTGATCTCTCTCTCTCTATCCCCCCCCCCCCCTCTCCCTCTGAATCTTCACCTCATACAAATACTTTAGCAAATGTCTTTCCAGATGTTTCATTTGGCCATTTATTTTCAAGCCAACGCTTATTTAAATGTGCCTATTTTTTCTCTGCATGGGTGCATGAGAATTCTTTGCTTAATTCCATTAACTTTGTATTGCATCTCAATCTCTGGTGCCATGAGCATCAATACTGCGGCGTGGCTGTCTTTTAGCAGTTCTGCATCAGTGCTCTTGGATAGAACATGACAGTTACATTAATGTCTCCATGTAAATTGCTCTCTACACATAGGCAACAAGCAAAAGGAGGGGGAGAAACAAACACGGGGACATTCATTGCCCCTGTGACAGCAGAAATTACAACAACATTCATTGTGTGCTGGTCCAAATGGCCAAGTCTATGATGGTATACAGCAATTTCACTGAGTCTCCAGCCAGGGAGATGGACAGCAGGGCAGCAGAAGGGTAAAAAGCAATGACAGCAAGCATTCCCTTGGCGGCTTTTAACAAAGCAATGAAAAATAAAGAAAATTAGGGGTCAGGGCTCCCTGAACATCAATTTTCTGTTAGCAGCAGGTTTCTTTGAAATTGACGTGCTGCCTCTTTTCAGAGGCATATGGTGCAGCTATATGTGAGCAATAGAGACAGCCATGTCCAACCCATTATAGAAATACAAACACTACAAGCTAAAGTGAGGATGCTGTGATGGTGAGGGCTCAATGATTTTATAGTTGAGGTTGGTACTGTGATATGGACCTCCTCCTCCAACCTTCTTCACATGCATTTAGGTTTGAGACCTCCAAGGAAGCTAGCTCTCTTGCGCACGTGTTTTTCCCCCTTTGTTGTCTATTTCGGTTCCTTGCAAGGCACTGGTTACCCCTGCCACCACAAGCCAAGTCCAAATTACACACGAGGAAAAGCCAAGATAGGAGCAGTGATCACCACAGCTGAGCTGGCCAACCTAAACTGTACAACAAGAGGAAAATAGAGAACACCAGGCTGCTGGTTGAAACACTGACACCAGCTGTGACATCTCAGAATAGTTGCACGGCACAGAGCATGGCACTATTTCATTGTTGAAGACAGAAAACGAGGAGAGGAAAATACCCAGGAATAAAAGAAACCCCAGGCTTTGAAGTCACATCCATCTGTGATGTAGCCGATTAAGTGTTGTGTAAAACATTGTTTCTATCGGTTTTGTTTCGTTACAATCTCCTGTCAGATCCTTTGTTCCCCAGGGTGTCTGTTAACTAAGTGGTACTGAGTACTGAGTATAGCAGTTGTGCTCTACTGCTGTTCATCCCATAGAGATTAAGTACATATTTCTATGTATTCTATTCAATTCTATGTTCAATTCTATTCTATGTTCTGTTCATTTCTATGTTCAATTATTTTCAATTCTATGTTCAATTCAATACTATTAAATGCTATGTTCTATTCATTTCTATTTTAAATTCTATTGAATTCAATGTTCAATTAAATTCTATGTTTTATTAAATTATATTCTTCCTTATACTCACTATAGCATTTGGTTGAAGTGTAAACTACAGGATAGTGTATGTGTATGTCTGGAATACTGAGAACTACAGAAGTCTTCCAGAATATTAACACTGTAGGTAGACTACAGTACATAGTGTCAACACAATGTAGTGCCAACCTCTCCTTTATCAGTTCCCAAGCCTCAGTGTTGTGGTGCTCTCTCCACAATGAGAGGTGGCAGTGGAGACACACACACACACCATTTGAAGTGTGTGGGGCATTCTGGGGCTTGAAAACACATCTGACACAGTGTACAGAGGATGGCCACACCATGTCCCCAAGACATGTCTACAGACGAGGTCCTCTCCTCTCTGCTTGGACGAGCACCACACAGCACACACTCCTCAGCCTTATCGGACATCAGAGTGAGCCACAGTGAGGCTAAGATACCTGAAAGCCACTCTCTCATTCTCCCTGTCTCCTCCTCCTCTCTCTCTCTCTCTCTGTTTCTCTCACTGTTTCTCTCTCTCATTCTCCCTGTCTCCTCCTCCTCCTCTCTCTCTCTCTCTCTCTGTTTCTCTCTCCCTCTCTCTCTCTCTGTTTCTCTCTCTCTCTCTCTCTGTTTCTCTCTCTGTTTCTCTCTCTGTTTCTCTCTCTCTCTTTGTTTCGCTCTCTCTCTCTCTCTCTCTTTGTTTCTCTCTCTCTCTTTGTTTCTCTCTCTCTCTCACTGTGAGTGCGCTTGAAGACTGGTTTGAGCGCGCTGTGAAACAGAATAACTATAGATGAGAACTAAATATTAATCCCATCTCATTTTGATATAGCATTAATATTGAGCTAATGTCTTACAATTTACTACTTCATTGATTGACTATTGTCAGAAAAACAATGATACAACATGTGCTCCTGAATGACGCAGTGGTCTAAGGTGGTATATCTGTAGTGACACCTGTAGACCCTGGTTTGATTTCAGGCTGTATCATACCCGCCATGATTGGGAGTCCCATATGCGGCGCACAATTGGCCCAGAGTCGCAGGGTTTGGCCGGGGTAGGCCGTCATTGTAAATAAGAATTTATTCTTAACTGACTTGCCTAGTTAAATAAAATCAATACAAATAAGATTAGAAATAGTTAAATGTTTTAAATTGTATTATTTCAGATAGATTTTTTTTCTTGGTAATATTCAACACGATGGTTCTGTACCTTGTACCTGGCACCAAATAGTGAACAAATACAATTATTGTGTACTGGCCACTGTCAGTTACATACTGTAAAATAAAGCCTAATCAAATAGTTTAAATCATTATTATACTTAACTGAACTGTACGTCATAGGTTAGATTTGTATACTTCCATTATGGGAGGAAGAGCATTGTATATAAATAACACAGGTCTGCATTCATATTTGTATAGACCTAAACAGCGACGGGAGGAAAATTAAACAGGGAACAGGAATCCAATAGCCGAGGCAGAGGTGGCAAAATCACCCCGCCCCACAAAAAAACAAAAACAAATGAAAAACAATATTCCTGTATGGTGAGCTATCCATCAGGATGATGAATGTAAGTGGCTTAGCCCAGGACATAGATCTGTCAGGCCCCGCCAGCCCTCTGACACAGCATTTAATTACAACGCATGTCTAATTGAAAGGCCCCCTGGAAAAAGGCCTCTCTGCCCGTGGCAGGCCTAAGAAACTTAATTAATTAGCAAGCACCTCCCTCCCTCTTTTATTCTGAGTTACTATCGTCCCTGCCTCAGTGAGCTGATGACATTTTCTAGCCCGCCTTTCATCCTTCAGAAAAATGAATGGTGCGACGAGAGCACTATCAAATGAGCTGTTGAGGCAGCCTGTGAATATGCCATTGACTGTGACTGCTCCCTGAGTGAATTGTGATTTATCTGTATGGCTCTCGTCATGCTAACTGTCTTGCTCCTTCACCGCTCACTCGCCTGCTCGCCCTCTCTGTGTGCACTTGACAGGCCTGGTAGCTCATACCATGGTTCTCTAGGTTCTGACGGATGGGGGCTTTGACCCCCCCAAATGGCAGACCCCTGCATTTGACCCCAGAAGCCCCTCACTTGATGTCATGATTTACCTTTCAGTGTACCCATTCCCTGCTATGAGCCCTGGATCAATACTACACATACAGTAGGCCTCTCTCACTCTTTAATGCCTGGCTAACATCCAGTTGTGTGTGCTGTGGGTCATCCTCCGAATCCTCCCCTAAACATAGAAAGACATTGCATTATCAAACAGTATTTTCTACTGATGTTAATTAATGTCCTTTCATAATAAATGATTATCATTTTTTATTGATTACAAATTACAAATCTTAAATTGTATTACTAAGGTTGATTCTAAACTTAAATGAAAGTTGAATAAAGGAGAACTGAGGAATGTTGACAAGGCTCACTGATCTACTACAAAAACAAGCCCTTTAAATATGTTTATATGTGTATCAGGCCTCTATGAATAAGTAATGTGTTCATCAGGCCACCAAAAGCCTCTGAGCGCCTCTGTCTGTCTGCTAGTGACTCCACTCACTTCAAGCGGAGGGAAAGCTTTTTGGCACTCCCCAAAAGTAGAGTTAGTCTGTGGGTCGCACGAGGATAACAGAGAGCCGACAGCGTCTCGAGACACCCTCTTTTCCTGCTCCAAGGGAGACAACCACCCCTGCCCCACCCAGGCCTGATTAGTGAACCCCTGAACCTGTGGAAGAGTGTTGAAACACTGCCAGCAGCCAGTCAGCGCAAAATCAAGAGCTTCACAGCAGAATCAAAAGAAATCAGTCGATCGCTGCATAAACATGAGAGCAGGGGAGGTGGCAGCAGCGAGGAACGTGTGCCTGCTCTGACATCCGCTAGAGGTTCTGACACACCAAGTGTGCTGTCACCCATCCTTCCACCACCATCTCTCCCTGAGCCCTGCACAGGGACCCAAACCTCCTGTTATGGCAGTGAAAATTAAGTCTGCATCCTTATGTTTCATTATTTCCTGCCTTTCTGCTGTTAAAGCCCCACCATAGAATGGATTGAATTCTCTTTAGAGTTTACTGTGATGTTCTTATACATGGGATTGGCTTTACTGTGTGATTATGTAGGATTAGAGATATATCTTCTTGGGCTGGGCCACTGAGCAAGACTGCCATGTTTTAGGGGGGGGATAAGGGGGAAGGGAGTGGGTGGATGTCAATCAAACAAAAGTATTGGCTATTTAACTAGTCAGTATTCACAAATTGTCCATTTGTGGAGCTATTAGCATTTTCCTTGTTGAGTGACAGCGTTTCATTTCAGGATACCCATGAGGGTCACAACAGACACACCTGTCTAATTATCAACTCCTCTCAGGTTTACCCAGAATAACACTAACGAACGAGCCGATAGACCCTTCATTTAGACCAAGAGGAATTAGTAAATGTAACAACAATCTTAACAGACAATGAGCAATCTAAGACATGTAATTTCATTATGCAAAATTATAAATATGCATACATTTGTGCAACTTTCAATTTGACATAAAATTTGTCTTTAATTATGTCAGATGATAATAAAGAAAAATGATAAGAAAAATGTCAATCAGAATGTATCTTCTTTCTTCATCTCATGTTTAAAATAGCCTTCATGGGTTGAGGTCAAATGAAGTTCAGAAAAATGTGGTTTATATTCTGTCATAATCTGACAAAGGGGAGAGAGGGCAACCCAGTCTACTTCCCGCTCTGTTGTCTCCTGGACCTGATTGGGACACTTAACAGTTGGGCAGCCCAATCACTCTAATGGGTACAGACACATCCATTTGTCTAATCAACCTCCAGCATTTGAACAAGACAGATGAAAGGGGAGGACAAGACAACTGCATTACAACACAGACCACAAACATATGCTGCCTCATTAGAATGATAATACTACCAAAGGACCTGAGCCCAGCGCTGAGCCCCTGCTCTCTGAAGTATACAGAGTCTTGTATTAGCTCCAGCACTACCCCTGCTAAATGCCATCCAAAGAGACAGGTCATTTACATTTATGATAAAATGATCTTGCATTTTTTATTTGTCTTGGAAATTAAAGACTTACTTAATCATTGTGGAAGGAAGGGGCTTAGCCGATGTACTCATGTGTTTCTGATGGCATTAGAACTGATGTGGCGTGGCGTGATGGATATTTAATAGTTGTGCTGTCCCTCTGTATCACGTCAGAGGCCTGACACACACAGATGCACTGCAGCTCACCAACCGTACAGAATCACTTTAATTATTAGGCCCATCATCTTGGCTTTGAGAGGAGAGGAGAGGAGAGGAGAGGAGAGGAGAGGAGAGGAGAGGAGAGGAGAGGAGAGGAGAGGAGAGGAGAGGAGAGGAGAGGAGAGGAGAGGAGAGGAGAGGAGAGGAGAGG
The DNA here is from genome assembly GCF_057628025.1 of Oncorhynchus mykiss. Taxonomy (NCBI): domain Eukaryota; kingdom Metazoa; phylum Chordata; class Actinopteri; order Salmoniformes; family Salmonidae; genus Oncorhynchus; species Oncorhynchus mykiss. Next base: position 73,310,492 of record NC_143027.1, on the reverse strand, counting down.
AGAGAGGCTTGGTGTGGGTGGGGAGCTTATGGGTGTTAAGGTAGGAGAGGAAGGGACAGGTGTCAGGTCCAGTCAGCCAAGCATGATGAGGTACTTCAAGCTGACATGCTCCAGTGTTGGTACCTGACACTCCTTATGCAGGGTGTGGAGGCCTCATAGCTGAGTCTGGTAGAGATCAGAACCTGAAGGGCTGTGGTTGCCCCTGCAGTACCCAGGCAACAAGCTGATTCCACCTTGAACACGCAGCCTGATCTGGGCTCTCCTGGAGCTATCTCACTGCCATTTCATTTCACCCTTAATTGATATTATACTCTTGTAAGGAAATACATGTAGAAAAAGTTCATGTTAATACCAGTAGAGACACGTCAGCTTCCGTCCACAACGTTGCTTGAAGAAGATTAGCGGTTGAAACGTGTTGCAGCTGTCCGTCCTGTTATTAATTATAAACTGGGTGGTTCGAGCCTTGAATGCTGATTGTCTGAAATATATCAGACCGTATACCATGGGTATGACAAAACATGAATTTTAACTGCTCTAATTGCGTTGGTTTATAATAGCAATAAGGCTCCTTAGGGGTTTGTGATATATGGCCAATATACCACGGCTAAGAGCGTTGCGTCATGGCTAAGAACAGCCCTTAGCCCTGTTATATTGGCCATATACCACACCTCCTTGGGCCTTATTGCTTAAATATACCATAGGCTGATCTTGTCTTTCTATATGTATTCTGTCTACAGTATGTAGTAACCTGTCATTAGTTAACTAAAGTTGTTCTGCATTGTACTGGCCCACAACTTTGTTTTCGATCTTGAAATACCAGGATCTTAGAAGGACCATTACAAGACGTTTCTTCATTGTTCACTCTGAAATTGGACATTTGACAATCCAATAGATAATGTTACAGTCCTAAAACAGAAGACCAAAACCACTACAACTATTTTCCAAAAATGTATTTTATGGGATGAAGATGAGGGAGAGCTGGGGCAGGGAGTAATTATGGGGGGAAAAAATCTGGGCCCTCTACTGCTGGCTTGCTCCTCCAACACATGGGCCATCTGCACAGAGGCTGGCTAAATGAGGATGACAATGCTAATCACTATCGATGGAGACTGGTGTGGATGAATGGCCAGGCTGAGCAGCTCATCGCACAATGTTGCTGTCAGGGCATGCCAAGTCCACAAGCCTTCAGGGGCCACGCCCCTTTCCTGTGCAGCCTCCATCACTCAGTGGCGACACGTGTATGGCTTCCTGTCAATTCAGGAAGTCTTCTTGGTTCTAATCCCAGCCACATAAATGACTTCCTATCTCCATATTTAAGTAGTCTCTTGATGGCTATTCTCATGATTGTCCCTACAATTATGTTTTTGTTCACTGTGTCAGATATCTTTTTTTCCATTGGCTATTTCTTTCTGTTCATAATTACTAACCTTTCATATCTACCAAAGTCTGCATATTTATTTAACATTCCTCTTTCTGACATTGTTACTCTCATGAGAACCAAGAATTCAAAGCTACTGTGTGTTCAGTAAGGAAGTGATACAGTACTGAATCTGCAGTAGCCCGACATCAAAACCAAAATAATCACAGCCTGTAAAGTGTAATGGCGGATTAGATCTATCCAGTGACATGTGTATTTTTGCAGGTGGCCTGCAGGCAAATGATTTCAACACCCTTCCCAAGCAGCCCAATCAAATAAACACAGCCTACAGTATCAAACAGCATTCTTTGTCCTCTAGTATTAACATTTACAACAAAAGGAAATTACTGCTTAATTTCTTTATCCTCTGGAAAATGTGGAGAGCAAATCAGGAATTACACATTTTTATGAGCAAATAAAAGAGGGTGCCAAGACTGAGCTATTAGGCTGAGAGTGGGACCAGGCTTAGAAGGCTGGGTCTACGTCGTTCCTCCTTGATGGTTTCCAGCTGTGCTTGGGCATATTGTCATTTTCCTCTCTCTTTTTTTGTCGGTGTCCCCATAAGTGAATGAGAAGAGGAGCAGCTGTCTTGCAGGCTGGCCTGTCCCTTCTGTCCCCGGCTCTGGGCCCTGGGCCCTGGGCCCTGGGCCCTGGGCTCTGGTCTGGGCAGGGATAGCCAGTAAACATCCAGGCTCTAATTACACTGACAGGCCCTGTGGAGGTGACCTCATGATCCTGTGGTACTGGGTGTATTTACAATGATATAACAATATACAATACCATCACCAGAAATGACAGGGAGAGGTAGCACAAAACATGTCACTCAAAGCGTTGTGTAATTTGAAACTTGTTAAAGGAGACCAATGGAACATATCGGGGCTTAGTTTAGGACACGTGCGGAGCCCAGATTGAAAATCTCTGCATAGTTATTTCTGGCCCTCATCCCTTTCCTAAATAGTCCCATGGATATCCCTCCCTGCTTTGCCAGCCATGAGGACAGAGGAGGAGATCACAGAAACACTAAGTGTGTTACTGCATGTAAGCCTTGCCTGTGCTGGAAACAACTCCTACATATGTGTGTGTTTATGCACATGATGTTTGGTATTTACCATCAATGAGAAAATATAAATCAAGTGTAAGCACCTCCACTAGGGCAGATAATTCCATTAGATTGACAAAATGAGAAAAAAATATATTAAGAATTCAATTTAAAAAAATGGAGGAATCAATAAAATTCACATAATTTTGCAACAGTCCAGAACTAAACTTTTCCCAACATCTTCCCCTTCAATTTCATCTGAAAGTTAACAGAGAGAAAAGCAGCAGTTGCTGCAGTACAACTTCAATGTCTTAGTCAGAGAGCACTTCATTCTAATGTGCTCTGGCTTAAAAACTGATCCCATGTAAGAAATAAAAGACCAGACAACTGCATTACTGTCTGACCTGTCAGCTCTGTTCAACAGAAGCAGGCAGAGACCGGGCCCGGAGTGACAAAAGCAGATAGCTGGAGCTGGGATTTTAGAAAAAGAGAATGGACTCTTAAATGTATTTTTACACATTTACAAGGAGTTCATTCGGCTCCACATGAATCAATAATAAGCAGCGTGCAGTAGACCCAGGATACAATTATCCACCCTGAAGTAGCTCCCCTGTCACTACAATGACTTTAAAAGTGAACACGCTGTCAGGTGCAATGGCGTTTATGTTTTCCACTCACACAGGACCTAATGCCACTACTGCAGAGAGCTTCTCTCATGGGGCAGAACAAAGCACAGGATCATGGGAGGGATATATCCACGCTATACCATTATAGACCCGTTCTACTGACAGACTCCAAAACATTTTCAAGGGAAAAGGCAACAATTGGAAAAACACAACCGGCAACACCAATTGAAAATCACTGTGATACATCACTACCAAGTAATAGAATGTGCCAGTCTTTACCACAGCTTCACCACAAATGCATGTTGTGATATTTTGTGTTGTGTGTATGGTGTGTTAAAAACGTCTTCAAATCAAATCAAATCAAATTTTATTTATCACATACACATGGTTAGCAGATGTTAATGCGAGTGTAGCGAAATGCTTGTGCTTCTAGGTCCGACAATGCAGTAATAACCAACAAGTAATCTAGCTAACAATTCCAAAACTACTACCTTAGACACAAGTGTAAGGGGATAAAGAATATGTACATAAAGATATATGAATGAGTGATGGTACAGAGCGGCATAGGCAAGATACAGTAGATGGTATTGAGTGCAGTATATACATATGAGATGAGTATGTAAACAAAGTGGCATAGTTAAAGTGGCTAGTGATACATGTATTACATAAAGATGCAGTAGATGATATAGAGTACAGTATATACGTATACACATGAGATGGATAATGCAGGGTATGTAAACATTATATTAGGTAGCATTGTTTAAAGTGGCTAGTGATATATTTTACATCATTTCCCATCGATTCCCATTATTAAAGTGGCTGGAGTTGAGTCAGTGTGTTGGCAGCAGCCACTCAATGTTAGTGGTGGCTGTTTAACAGTCTGATGGCCTTGAGATAGAAGCTGTTTTTCAGTCTCTCGGTCCCAGCTTTGATGCACCTGTACTGACCTCGCCTTCTGGATGATAGCGGGGTGAACAGGCAGTGGCTCGGGTGGTTGTTGTCCTTGATGATCTTTATGGCCTTCCTGTGACATCGGGTGGTGTAGGTGTCCTGGAGGGCAGGTAGTTTGCCCCCAATTATGCGTTGTGCAGACCTCACTACCCTCTGGAGAGCCTTACGGTTGTGGGCGGAGCAGTTGCCGTACCAGGCGGTGATACAGCCCGACAGGATGCTCTCGATTGTGCATCTGTAGAAGTTTGTGAGTGCTTTTGGTGACAAGCCGAATTTCTTCAGCCTCCTGAGGTTGAAGAGCGGCTGCTGCGCCTTCTTCACGATGCTGTCTGTGTGGGTGGACCAATTCAGTTTGTCTGTGATGTGTACGCCGAGGAACTTAAAACTTACTACCCTCTCCACTACTGTTCCATCGATGTGGATAGGGGGATGTTCTTATGGCCGGGGGGCAGTATTGAGTAGCTTGGATGAATAAGTTGCCCAAAGTAAACGGCCTGCTCCTCAGTCTCAGTTGCTAATATATGCATATTATTATTAGTATTGGATAAAAACACTCAAAAGTTTCTAAAACTGTTTGAATGATGTCTGTGAGTATAACAGAACTCATATGGCAGGCAAAATCCTGAGGAGAAATCAAAACAGGAAGTGAGAAATCTGAGCTTGGTATGTATTCACCACAGTTCCCAATGAAATCCCCTTGAGATATTAATGATGTTGCACTTCCTAGGGGTTCCACTAGATGTCAACCATCTATGAATGAGACTTCTACTGTCTTGTGGGAATGAGAGCAGAATCTATCAGGTGACTGGTAGTCAGCCATTTTCTGATCACGCGCATTCCCACTTGCGTTCCATTGCTCATCAAGACACAAAGGAATACTCTGGTTGGAACTTTATTGAAGCTATATGTTAAAAACATCCTAATGATTGATTCTGGACTTAGTTTGAAATGTTTCTTTGACCTGTAATATCACCTTTTGAAGTTTTTGTCCAACGTAACGCTGACCAGAATGAGCGTTTGAATATGTATACCAAACGCGCTAACAAACGGAGGTATTTGGACATAAATAACAGACATTATCGAACAAAACAAACATTTATTGTGGACCTGGGATTCCTGGAGTGCTTTCTGATGAAGATCATCAAAGGTAAGGGAATATTTATCATGTAATTTCTTGTTTATGTTGACGCCAACATGGCGGCTATTGTGACTATTTCTTCTGAGCACTGTCTCAGATTATTGCATGGTTTGCTTATTCCGTAAAGCTTTTTTGAAATCAGACACAGCGGTTGCATTAAGGAGAGGTATATCTATAATTCCATGTGTATAACTTGCATTATCATCTACATTTATGATGAGTATTTCTGTTGAATGATGTGGCTATGCAAAATCACTGGATGTTTTTGGAATTAGTGAATGTAACGCACCAATGTAAACTCATATTTTGATAAATATGAACTTTGTCAAACAAGACATACATGTATTGTGTAACATGAAGTCCTATGAGTGTCATCTGATGAAGATCATCAAAGGTTAGTGATTAATTTTATCTCTATTTGTGCTTTTTGTGATTCCTCTTTGGCTGGGAAAATTGCTGTTTTTATTGTGGTTTGGTGGTCACCTAACATAATCGTTTGTGGTGCTTTCGCTGTGAAGCCTATTTAAAATCGGACACTGTGGTGGGATTAACAACAAGACTACCTTTAAAACAGTATAAGATACATGTATGTTTGAGGACTTTTAATTATGAGATTTTTGATGTTTGGAATTTGGCGCCCTGCACTTTCACTGGCTGTCGTCATATCATCCCGTTAACGGGATTGCAGCCATAAGAAGTTTTAACCTGTTGAGTGTAGGGGGCAGTATTTTGATGTTTGGATGAAAAACGTACCCAAATGAAACTGCCTATTTCCCAGGCCCAGAATCTAGAATATGCATATAATTGTCAGATTATGATAGAAAACACTCTAAAGTTTCCAAAACTGTCAAAATATTGTCTGTGAGCATATCAGAACTGATATTGCAGGCGAAAACCTGAGGAAAAGTTTTTTTTTCTGTTTTTCCTGAAAGCTTTCTGTTCCATTGCCTGCCTTCGCTCCATTTAAAGGGATGATCAACCAGATTCCTTTACCTATGGCTTCCACATGTTGTGAACAGTCTTTAGACATAGTTTCAGGATATTATTTTGAAAAATGAGCGAGAAAGATCACATCGCGTCATTGTATGGCTGGGTGCCAGCAGCGTTTTGCATGCGCAACAGCTTGGAGCAGACATTTTCTCTCTCTCTCTCCTATTGAAGAAGGTACAGTCTGGTAGAAATATTATTGATTATATAGTGTAAAAACAACCTGGGGATTGATTATAAAAAACGTTTGACGTGTTTCTACAAACTTTACGGATACTATTTGGAATTTTCATCTGCCCGGTCGTGGCCGCTCAAGCCTGTGGATTTCTGAACATAACGCTCCAACCAAATGGAGGTATTTTGGATATAAAATAATCTTTATAAAACAAAAGGAACATTTATTGTGTAACTGGGAGTCTCGTGAGTGCAAACATCCAAAGATCATCAAAGGTAAGTGATTCATTTTATTGCTTTTCTGACTTTCGTGACCAATCTACTTGGGTGCTAGCTGTTTGTAATATTTTGTCTGCTGAGAGAGATGTCCTTACATAAACGCTCGATATGCTTTTCCCGAAAAGCTTTTTTGAAATCTGACATGCCAGGTGGATTAACAACAAACTAAGCTGTGTTTTGCTATATTGCACTTGTGATTTTATGAAAATAAAAATAAAAAATTTAAAAATGAATTTGGCGCTCTGCAATTCAGCGGATGTTGACGAAAATGATCCCGCAAACAGGATGGGTGCATCAAGAATTTACATTTTGTGTTGTGTGTATGGTGTGTTAAACAGTGTGCTGGCCAGCTTGGCTGTGTTAAGGGGCAGAGAGAGAAGAGTTAGGGCAGATACAGATGTTCCTCTGATTGGCTGGGACCAGATGGTAGCTAGGATGTTGCTTCGCCCGGAAGGCTCTGATGATTTAAAAAACATCTCTCCTGGATATTTAAGTGTTTCACGGCACCATGGATACCTGATAGCCAGCACTAAAAATAAACTGAATCCAATCAAGACTTATTTGCAGAGAAATTCAAGAGTTTTTGGCCATGACACAAGATCAGAGATTCCTTTTTGTTTAAATGATAGGCTTCACCAGATGCAGGATTATAAAGAACATACACTCAGGATATTGGGGATGACTTTGTAACTTGCCACTATTCAGGCGCATAAATAAATGAGTAAATACTGACCAAGAAAAAGTAGCACTACAATAGTATTCCCAAAGCCAGGTCATTCACATTAGTATAAAGAGAATCTATACTCATTGACATGGATTTGTTTTTAGGGCAATGGAACAAATAGCCAAATTGAATAAATACATGTCAATCTAAACAGAAAAATATGAGGTGGAGAGAGGAAAAATCTATATATGCAAATACTAATCTTAAAATCATTCAACATGAGATGTGTAAGTCTCTCTTTTCTGTTCTCTGTGCGGACACAGTAACTTGACATACAATGTCTCCAGGCTGTAGCTAGCTGACTGACACAAATATGGATTTTAACGCCTGTTAAATGCCTTCTTAGTCAGACTGTGCAGTTGGCCACACTTATTTTCGATATGTATGCATATCAACAAACGCCTATGAGAGATTGATGGGTTGATGTGTTGGTTTAAACAGGGGAAAATCCCATTTTATTTTGTGGCTTCCAGGCAATCTGACTGTGGAACCTTCTAATGATATAAAATAGTAGCCAATGCCTGTTCTTCTAAACTGTAATTGACAGACAATCCTTCACACTGTCTTGAATTGCCCATCCTAATAGCATGGTAGAACTGCTCACATAAACAATCTTGATTAATTATTTATCCAAATCGTTTTGTTGCACGATATGTA